>NC_034606.1:44204701-44225853 GCF_900095145.1 Mus pahari | reverse complement strand
GAAACCCTGTGTCGAAAAACCAAAAAAAAAAGATGTGTGTCAGCAAACATAGCTGATTTCCCTCTCTCTTTATTAAATCTAATTACCACATATCCCACAAATATCCCCAATTTAACTTGTACTGAAATGAAATAGTCATAAAGAGTAGCAAAGAGTGGAAGGTGTTTGTGCAGGACTGTTGGCACAGGTGCTGAGGAGTGGGCTGCCTGCTGAGCCAGTGGCTGTCCACTTCTCTCACCATCTCATACTTGTACGTGGTCCTCTGGAACACTGCCCCCCTCTCTCACCATCTCATACTTGTACGTGGTCCTCTGGAACATACTCTTGGTCCTCTGGATGTACAGGAGGATGTTGGCAAAGACCCGGATAGCATCCTGATATCGCCGCATCATTAAATACGCAAAGCCCACGTAGTAGTAGGTGGTGACCTGGCACTCAGGCACACGGGAATACATGCTCTGCAAGGGAAGGTGAAAGCAGTAGCCAAGAGTCCCGACTCATCCGACACAGGATAAAGTCACCAGGGCTCAGTGCATTTCTGGGAGTTTGAGACAGGCTGGTCTACATCAAGTTCCAGGACAGTCAAAGCTATACAGTGAGACCTGTCTCCAGAAAACAAAACCAAAGACAGACAGACAGACAGACATTAGAAACCTACGTCTTTCAGGAATTTGTTTTTGTTCTGGAGACAGGGTCTTATCATATAGAAGCCTGGCTGGCCTTGAACTTGTGTCCTTGTCTCCCCACAGTGCATGCACCACACATGCCCAGCTTTTATCATCTATGTATTTCATGTCTATGAGATACCAGAAGAGGGCGTCAGATCCTATTACAGATGATGGTGGTGAGCCACCATGTGGTTGCTGGGAATTGAACTCAGGACCTCTGGAAGAGCAGTCAGTGCTCTCAACTGCTGAGCCACCTCTCCACCCCGCATGGCCAGCTTTTAACTCTACACTAGTAAAGAGCTCTCACTCTTGTGTTCTGCAGACAGACACAGACTCTGAGAGTTCACACCTCAGTATCGCCATCCATCCCGCGCAGGCTCCTCAGGCTCGACTGTCCATTTCCTGGCTACTCATCCCAGGAGGTTGGTGTTCTTAGAAGTCAGAGCACAGCAGGCAGTTGTACTTACTTTCTTGTTCAGCTCGATATTCTCCAGCACCTTGATAGCCTGGTAGTAATCCCCCAGCAGAGAATGCAGGCGCAGAAGCCCCACCAGGCTGAAGTAGCCGAGCATCTTGTAGAGGGAGTGTCGTCCATACTCCCCAGCCACACTTTCCGGGTCACCTGTGAAGGACGGACGCTGTGATGCTTCCACAGGGGAAGATAAACAGGCCGGGCCTGACCACTGAATGTTGCTCAGCAAGTGTCTCTCTCACCTGCTGCCACAACTCCAGGAACACGCATTTCCCCTACCTAGGAGGCTCAAGCATCCCGACCGCTCGTGTTCTCACGTTCTGCTGACTAACAGCTTTGAGAGGGGCAGGACCGCTCGTGTTGTTTTTATCCTAACATAGCTGTTCCTTCTAACCCTGGGTTTGATCTTGGGATGCGCCTCTGTGCCCCTCCCAGTTATAGGGAATAGGTGTGCGTTTACTTCAGATAACCCAGTATCTTACTTTTGTTAAACTTTTTGTTAAAAAGTTTCCTGCCTGGAAACTGAACTCAGGACCTCTGGAAGAGCAGTCAGTGCTCTCAACTGCTGAGCCACCTCTCCACCCCCCATGCCCAGCTTTTAACTCTACACTATAAAGAGCTCTCACTCTTATGTTCTGCAGACGGGACACAGACTCTGAGAGTTCAAGGACAGCCTGGTCTACAAGAATAAACCCTGTCTTCAAAGATAAACGGACTGACGCTCCAAACAAAGCTATTGTATGAGACTCTAGTCTGCCTCACTTTTAGGCTCCATTATCCCAGGTTCACACCTACAACTGGAGGTAAGTATAAGGAAGAGCAGGTCAAAGGGCTCAGCACTGGCCACAATGCCCAGTGGACTAAGTGCCGATCCTAAAATCCATGTTATGGTAGAGGGTAACAACTTCTGCATGTGTCCACAAGCATAGCATCACACACGTGCACATATGCACACACGCGCGCACACACACACACACACACACACACACACACACGCACACACACGCACGCACGGTCTGAGAGGTATTAACGCAAAGGTCCTGAGACCCCACAAGTCACAGAAGCAGCCGGACATGGATATCCCACCCACACTCACCTCCGCTGGTGTAGACCTCCAGCTGCCGGTTGATGTTGGATTTGTCTACCAGGGAGTGCAGCACGTTGAGGACGCTGTGCACGTTCCAGATTTTAGGATTGGACCTAAGGAAGTCTATCTCTTCCTCTGACTTCTTGGCCGTCTTGCAGCGGTACTGACTGAATGACTGGAACTGTTGAAGAAGGAAAAGAGGTTGCATAGATCCAAGTGACAGTCACATGCAGAGCATAAGGTAACAGGCTTTATTGAATTTTTAGAGGTAGAAATAACAAAGCTATGGTTTAGGTGGCCTCAAACTCTCATTCATCCTGCTTTTGCCCAAGCACTGGGATGAAGACAAAGTGTATGACTTCAAGTCACAGCAAATGGTAAAATAAGCTTCATATTGTAGGACTGGAGAGATGGCTCAGTGGTTAAGAGCACTGACTGCTCTTCCAGGGGTCTTGAGTTCAATCCCCAGCAACTACATGGTGGCTACAACCATCTGTAATGGGATCCAATGCCCTCTTCTGGCACAAAGGTCTAAATGCAGACAGAGCATTCGGACATAAAATATATAAACATTTGAGGAAAAGCATGATATTAAGTGACAGCGCTATAGGAACAAATTCATATAAACACTTATGCACCAATGTCCCCTGAAATTAACTGATGCAAATAGGCACTTTCATGTTATCTGAGGATTGAAAACACTTAACTCTCCCCAAAATTGGTGGCAAATGCCTTAGGCGGCAGAAGGCAGATGTCTGTGTATGTTCAAGGGCAGTCTGGTTCACAAAGTGAGTTCCACATAGTACAACCCTATCTTAATTTAAAGAGAGAGAGAGAAAGCGCGCGCGCTGAAGAAGGCAACCACTCCCACTGTGTCCAGTGTGCTGGCCTGAAGGCTCCAGGCACTCACTGATCCTAGGCTCTGTAGAATGAGAAAGCCCTTAACCAAAGGACGGCAGCTAAGCCGAGGAGTTATGCTTAAGAGGGATGTGGCTGGGCCAGAGGGGCCTCCTCCTCTCTCCTGAGGCAACAGGTCAGCCAACAATCTCACATCCTGCCCACAGGCTGACAGCTGAGAGCCGGGGGACCGAGCAAGGTGACCATGGCCTGAGATTTGCACCATGAGAGGTACTGGTGACTCCTTTAGGGCAAGAAGCCTCTCTCAAAGAGCACGGTGGGGTGCTTCCACCTGCCATCACGCGCCAACACCCTGTACTCAGAGGCTCCCCGCTCTGTAACCTATGTTCAAACAACGTTTGATGTCTAACCTTTCTGTTGGTTATATGCCAGTAACCCCAGGACATGGGAGAAGAGGCAGGAGGATTAGAGGTTCGAAGAAAACCAGAGCTACAGAAGCCACTATAGCAAAGCAAATTAAAACAAAGACACCAATTTCCCCTGAATTTTTCTAAATTCTAAACTTTATTGTAGACCTAGCTGGCTTGGACCATGGTATGATCCTGCCTCCCCCTTATGTGCCTCCATGGCCAGTGGTATAGTCTGCTTCTAAGACGACTGAATAAAAGCTAAAAGGAGCATGGCCACAGTGACCACACAAGGGTCACTCAGGAGCTGCTCTGTGACGGCGTGCGCAGAACCTCAGGAATCTCCCCAGCAAGCCATGTGCTGGGGATCAGGAAGCAACTGCAGCGGGCAGTTAAGTCACACACCCGACGTCCAGGGCCAGTCAACAGCCACTGACTTTCTACCTCCAGGCCGCACAGCTGTCACCATACTTTACACCTGCCCACATTCTCAGTGCAGCCTCAACAGGAGAACTCCAAGGCAAGAGATACTTCCTTCCAGATAAGCAATGTGATACCACATTCTGATATAACGTATGCCAGGGAAACACAGGATCAAGATACAGAACTCTTTTTCAAGACAGGGTTTCTCTGTGTATCCCTGGCTGTCCTGGAACTCACTTTGTAGACCAGGCTGGCCTCGAACTCAGAAATCCGCCTGCCTCTGCCTCCCGCCAAGTGCTGGGATTAAAGGCGTGCGCCACCACACCCAGCTAAGATACAGAACTCTTAACAGCCTGGCAGTGGTGGCTCCCATCCTTTTGATCCCAGCACTTGAAAGGCAGAGGCAGGCAGGTCTCCGAGTTCAAGGCTGGCATGGTCTATAAAGAGGAACAAACAAGATACAAGGACTTTCCATTTGATGGACGAGAGAAACTAGCAAGGCCTGAACAATGTCAGCTACTAGACCCTAGGCAGCCTCTAGTCTAGAAGCCACTTCTTCCAGACCCTAAAATCTGCAGCCGCCAGCCCAGTTCCTGAAGTCAGAAAAGTACCAGGCAGAGGAGTTGAGTTCAAGGCCAAGACTTTCCTGTTTGCAACTGGAATGCTCTCCCAGGCTTCACTCTTCTCTTCAGAAAACCATTCTAACCTAGAGCCCAGTGCCCCAGGGCCACGCTGGGGACACACTTGAACACTGGCCACAGGCACAGCCTGTGGGAATTCCTTATTTGTGGTTAAGGCTGAGGCTGAACAGATACCTGGTAGATGAACTCATCGATGATGTCCCAGAGCCACTGGTTGGGGAGTTCAAGCGGGGCAGGTCCATCAGCATCTACAGAGATAACAACGAGAAGATCAGCGTCCAGGCAGGAGCTCGCCCGCTGGAGCAGGGCTGCAGAGCAACCATCACAATCTCCCTCATCAAAGACTATAAACCACCAACCCTCCCTTTCTCCTACTTGCACATTGAAATTTGGCAAATAAATAAATAAATGAGCAAGCTGGGTGCTCTAATACACTCCTTTGGCCAAATCTGAGACTTACTGAGGATGTAGTTGAAGAGATTGCAGTAGTTGTAATAAGATTCGAACCTCTGTTCTAAGGAGGGACCCCCCTGGAAAGAGAACATGATGTTAGGGCACGTAAGCACAAAGCACGTAAGTACTTTGCTCAAAGCTCACCGCCATGGCTGAGAATGAGGCCTGTCCTCTTCAAGTACATAAGAGGGGGAAGACAGGGGTACCACAATGAGTGAACATCAGGACAAGGCCAAGTTTTATGGCCACAGATCACAACCAACACTCACACAACAAGCATGCAGTTCTAGGAGAGAAAGGGAAGGTGCTTCTCGAGCTATGGCCCTAACAAAGGGAAAGAGGGAGCATTTGGGGCACCTGAAGGCCAGAGGTAAAGGAGACAACCCAGCACTGGGCTACCACAAGTTCCCAGTGCCAGACTTGTTTGCAAGTACAGATTATAGCTATCAGCAAAAGGTCCTACCCTGACTTTATTATGTAGACCGGGCTGGTCCAGGACAGACCTGTCCGTCTGTCTGTCTCCTGTATCTGCACCTGTGCACCTAGGCTGACATCTGGTCCCAGCATCCAGAGCTGCGCTTCAGTGGAAGTGCAGAGCAGTGTCCAGGAAGAGCCCAGGCTGGCTAGCCAGCATTTACACTTGCTGTTATGTTCACGAGCTCTGCCGCCTGGCACGCAATTGGTATAAGGGGCATAGCTGCATTCTAGCTCACTTTTTAACTCACTAGATGGTCTTAAAAAACCTTAGAGACTCACAGAATGCTGGCATTTAAATATAATTATAGGAATTTAAGACCTTTTTTGACACTGAGACATACTGACTCCTGGCAATACCCATTCTACTTGGGAGAGGATAATGGGCATCAAAAATTTCCAACTGTGGCAAGCTAGCCACTGGGCAAAGAAAATGTCCTAACTTCACTTGCAGACAAAACACTGTCCAGAAAGGACAAATGGACACAGGACAGTCCACTGCCAAGCTCTGCCAAGACACGGTAAGCTAGTCCTTCATAATTACTGCTTCACATAACGTCTGTCAGATGTTCTGAACCAGAAGGCTGAAGACAGAGGCCCCAACATTATAAGGAATACTGGGGGGGGGGGGCGTGCTGAAGAGATGGCTCAGCGGTTAAGAGCACTAACTGCTCTTCCAAAGGTCCTGAGAAAGTCCATGGTGGGTCACAACCATCTGTAATGAGATCTGGCGCCCTCTTCTGGAGTGTCTGAAGACCGAAGACAGCTACAGTGTACTTACACATAAATAAATAAATCTTAAAAAAAAAAAAGAGCCGGGCGTGGTGGCACACGCCTTTAATCCCAGCACTCGGGAGGCAAAGGCAGGCAAATTTCTGAGTTTGAGGCCAGCCTGGTCTACAGAGTGAGTTCCAGGACAGCCAGGGGCTACACAGAGAAACCCTGTCTCGAAAAAACAAAAAACAAACAAACAAAAAAAGAATACTGGGACTGTCCAGGCGGCCAGCTGTCTGTCCAGGTGGTCAGTTGTCTATCATTTCTATAGCTTTTGGAAGCTGAGTTCATACACTTCCTGTGTACTCAGGTAGTATTTATTCCTTCTCAGGTCTCCAATGAGGTTGAAGACCAGACAGTTATAGTCTCAAAATTAAACTTACACTGTCTAGCACTTAGGAAAATGTTTTAGGTCTAAGAAAATATTTTTAAGTTAATAATGGTAAGATAGAAATTGATTTAGATTCTGAATTCATCAAGACAGGATAGATAACAAAATACTTTCTTCTGAGTTGACAAACTAAACTTTTTTAATGTAACTCATACCTAATAATTTTCATAATTATTTTGTAATTATTCCTAATGTATGTTGTTTATTAGTCCAAGAGAAAGAACCTTTTAGACACAAAAGGGAAACTGTTTAGGTTTGGTCTGTGGCTATGTATTGTGATGCTGAATACTGGCCTTCAAGATCTGGTCTCAGGTGAGGAGACCTTCACACACACCAAGTGCAGCTATGAAACCTTGCTTTTTAATTCAAAACTATTGGTTGACTAAATAAGCATGCAGCCTATAGCCAGGCAGAAGAGAGGTGGGTGGAGTTTCAGTTCCTGGGCTTTGGGTCTGATGCAGGACCACAGAAGAGAGAAGGCAGAGGGGGTAGAAGGTGCCCTGGGGTAAGGGACCATGAGAACCACGAGGCCTGGTCAGCAGAAGTAGGAGGGCCCAGGCGGACAGCATGGCAAGTCCTATCTCAAGGGTCATCAGCAGTGAAGTAGACAGAATAGCATGGAGGGTGGGCATCTGCCCAGCTCTAGTGCTGCCTATGGTTTACTGGGATTAAACGGCCTAAGGCTGGGTAGAACCTCCCACTGATGGTTAATATTTACAACAGGCCAGTAACAGAGAATGAGCACAAAGCTAGGTGCGACATTCAAGGCCAGCCTGGTGTACGGAGTGAGCGCCAGGGCTGTTATATAGAGAAGTCCTATCCGAAAAAAAAGCAAAAAGAAAGAAAGAAATAAAACTGGCAACCATGTCAGCCATATTCAGCAGGGCTATGGGTCTGCCTTGGTATGTGCTGATGGGGATGGGATGTGCTAATAGTGACAGGCCATGGGGATATATGTGCCCCTGAGATGATGGGGACATTAAGGACAGACAAGCTAGAGTGCTCAAGTGTCCACCACAGAGACCAACTTTCTGGATCAAACAATTCATTTTGTCTTTCTTCAGAGAAAAGTTAAAACAAACAAACAAAAACCAATGGGGGGGGGGGGGTCTGGTGAGATGGCTCAGTGGGTAAGAGCACCCGACTGCTCTTCCAAAGGTCCGGAGTTCAAAACCCAGCAACCACATGGTAGCTCAAAACCATCTGTAACAAGATCTGACGCCCTCTTCTGGAGTGTCTGAAGACAGCTACAGTGTACTTACATATAATAAATAAATAAATTTAAAAAATAATAATTAAAAAAAAAAAAAAAAAAAACAATGGGGGTGGGCGGGCAGGGCTGGTTGGACACATGCTTCACGACAAAGAGCACTGTTCTCACAGGGCCCAGGGTTAGATTCCCGGCATCCGCAGCCAACCCATAACTGTCTGGAACCCCAGTTCCGATGCCCTCTTCTGACCTCTGCGGGCACCAGGCACACACATGCACACATACATGCATGCAGGCCAATCACTCATACACGTATAATAAACGTAAAAAGAAACAACAAAAAACATACAAAGCGTCTTTAGACATGGACGAGAGACAGTACTAGAGATGGAACTGACATAGACATTTTACAAAGCTATTGACAACACCAACAGTTAACGTAGAGTACTCACACTGACTTTGGCGTAAATATGCCTGTAGTACAATTCTTTGTACAAAATTAGGAATACAGCATCTGAAAGACACGGTTGAAGGGTACTTCGTTAATCTACAAACCAACCGGCTGTCTTCTGCAGCTGCAGCCTTTCAGGTGGAGACAGAGGGGATTTAGAGGTTAAACTTCTAAATTCTTAAGCTTGTGCCCCAAGAAGCTATGTATCCAACACATGGCGCACTCAAGACTTTGAGCCAAGTACTTGAGAGACTTAGGCAGGGAGAGCTCTGTGACGTCCAAGCCAGCCTGGTCTACAGAGATAGCTCTAGGATAGCCAGGGCTAGTCTGGAAAAAAAAAAACAAAAAACTGAAACAGCAAACTGGTGCTTGGCAGACATAGACCACAGCTCAACGGGAGCCTGTCTCGCATGCCTGAGGTCCTGGTCACATCCCCAACACCACACGCCAAAGAGAAGCCACATCTGCTGACCTCATTCGCACAGAAGATGAAAGCAAGAGGTGGGAGGCAAAGAAGCTGAAGGCAAAGGAACTCAGAGATCTCCCCACCCCCAAAGGAAGAGACGAAGACTCTAGATCTGGGAAAGTGCAAATTATACAGCCTTCTCTCACGAACAACCTACATCTTATGTTCCGGGGAAACAAAATGCTAAGTAAAACAAAGGCAAGCCAGGCGTAGTGGCACAGGCCTTTATCTTCACCTCTCGGGAGACAGAAGCAGGTGGATATCTGAAGTCGAGGCCAGCCTGGACTACAGAGCTAGTTCAAGGACAGCAGCCAGGTACACAGAGAAGCCCAGTCTTGAAAAAAACAAAAATAGAAAACCACGCAAGCCCCCGTAACCTTTCTGATGAGCCCAGTCCTGACATCTGCTATCCAGCACACGAGACGCAGTGTCACACCTACCGTTGCCAACTTGGGGTGCAATTGCTTCTGCCTCAGGCCACGGTGTATTCTTGAAGAATCTTTCAGTTAGCTTGGTCCAGCTGAAAGCCAAATGTAAACAATTCACAACTGCAAAACAAGAAGGACTCAAGACCCAACCCTCAAGTTTTATATATTGGGATTCGGAGACATAGGAGACAGCACAGAGACAGAAACAGAGCCTGAGGCTTCCAGATAGGCCTTTCCTCAACCCAGCCCTCCTCTTCCAACCCTCAGCAATGTGGGGACAGAGGTCAATTCCTGCTCACTGATCCAATAGGCGTCTGGTTATTTGCGCGCGCGCGCACACACACCCTTGCTTGAAATATTCCCTATCTCATCCCCGGCTGGCCTGTCTGTATCTAGCATTCACTGCCTTCAGGACATCCCCTCAATACTACTCTGCAGCTTGGTTTGAGCTGGGATGTACTAGATGGTTTCATAGTTCAAAAACTAGGCTCCAGTCTCATGGTACGCAGGTTCAGAACTGGGCATATGCACAGTGCTAGCCATGCAATTCATTTCTATTACAACAGGAGAAAAGAAGAAAAACCACACAACTTCCATCATGGGATTACTGTTAAGAGCAAAGCAGTAAACACACATGCCAACACTGCTTCAGCATCATGGGATTACTGTCAAGAGCAAAGCAGTAAACACACATGCCAACACTGCTTNGCAAAGCAGTAAACACACATGCCAACACTGCTTCAGCATCATGGGATTACTGTCAAGAGCAAAGCAGTAAACACACATGCCAACACTGCTTCAGCTACATGGGATTACTGATAAGAGCAAAGCAGTAAACACACATGCCAACACTGCTTCAGCATCATGGGATTACTGTTAAGAGCAAAGCAGTAAACACACATGCCAACACTGCTTCAGCTACATGGTAACGTGCAAATTGGTACTTCTATCATTATTAGTAATGACGTTATTTTAGGCATTGTTTGTTTCTGGGATACAAAGTCCAGTTAATTAACATGGCTCCAGACAGTGGTTTGCAACCTGTGGGCCACAACCCCCTTGAAAAGCCTTTACCTCCAAAGATTTTTACATTATAATTCATTAACAGTAGCAAAATGACAGTTATGAAGTAGCAACAAAAATAATTTTATGGATGGGGGCATCACAACATGAGGAACTGTATTAAAGGGTGCCAGCATTAAGAAGGTTAAACCAGCGCTCTGGCCCAAAGGAGTCATAAAGACACAGGAAACCATCTCCAAAACACACACACAGCACGCGTGCACACATGCAGGAAGGAACTGTACCATCCTGCAGGCCCCCGTCACCAGGCCAGTTCCACTCAGAAAGACAATATTACCCTCCACACCTGTTCTCATAAATGTCCTGGATCTCATACACCTTCTGGTCAATGACATCACTAGAGACGCGACTGGCCTGAAGCTCATACACCTTCTGGTCAATCAAATCGGAGACAGTCTTGTGGAAGTACTGGATGAAGTTTTTGATTACTTCCGGTATCACCTGATACGTCTGCTGCTCATACTGTCGCTCATAGGCAAGGTCCTGCTTCGGATCTCCTAGGAGAGAGAGATAAGAGAGTGCTCCCCGATGAGAGAGAGAGGACAGAGTGTGCTCCCCGGCTTCTGATGACACATCAGGGCGAGACCACCCTGCGGGGCTGGCGATATAGTTCAGTCTCAGTCCCAGACTGCTTGCCCAGCACAAGCAAGGGTCTAAGGTCACCCATCACCCTCAATCCCAGCCCACTGTCCTTGTGCCTTCAGGACAATTATCACTGAAGTTATTTCTCAGCTGGGTGGGTGGGCGCACAGTGTTAATCCCAACCCTCAGACAGCTGGATCTGTGACGCTAGCATGCTCTATATAGTGAGTTCCAGGATAGCCAGAGCTACATAGTGAGACCCCATCTTTAAAAAAAGGAAAGGAAACTCACTTTCTAACCAAATGATGCATGGTACGCTACTTTATTTCACCTTTAAAGACACATTAACATGTTTACGTTGTAAAACTACTATAAGGGCCAATAGAATACATACTGTGGGCATCGCAAGCCACTTGGTACTTACTTAATTTCAAAGTCACTAGAACATTTCGGCAAACTTCAAAAGCCTCCCCAAAATATTTCACTTAGACTTGGTTTGAATCAAGGAAGATTTTTCACACCAAGATTTTCTTCTTTGGGGCTGGAGTGTGTGGTTCAAGTAGTAAAGAGTTTGCCTAGCAAGTACCAGACCCCAATCCAATTTCATCTCCAGTACCAAAACTACAAAGCCACAGACTTTTCACCTTGGCCAGACAGCTCAGGGAGGAGGGCTATGGGTGTGGTTCAGAGACTGTCTACAAGCATGGCTCTGGGTTCCACCCCCAGTATAATAAATAAGATCTGCCCCAAGTAAGAAAAACCTAGCCCGGTCAGTGATGCGCCTCTTCTGAGGAGGGCAGGTAGACCACAAAAAAAGGCCTGGTTTATGAGGCTTTTGCACCACCCTACCAATCAGACCTAATAGCCAACTCCACACTCGGGCCATCAGGACACAGTTTTTTTAACAGGTCCCTGTTGGGAGTCAACGCTGAGAAGTTCCAAGAAAAAAGTGCCAATCCTTGGGAGGCACCGAGACGGCCGGGCAAATTGAGAGCCTCACCTGTGTGCATATCATAGTCGCCCGGGTAGGCGTAGGGATCATAAGCAGCCTGTGAGGAAAGAGACAAAGTTAGAGAGACACGACAAATGGGGGACTCCAAAAATGCTCGTCCTCGGGCCTCCATGTCAGGCAGGAGGCAAAACACACTAAGCAGATAAGACAAGACAGTCGCTACCTCGGAGGGCTTCACATGTGTGAGAGAACAGGGACGCAATGAAGCAGACGCAATGGGAGCCAAGAACTCAGCATCAAACACCCTTCGGCCCGCCTCCGCCTGCGACCACACGCGGGGACATACGGGGACATACGGCCGGCAGAGGAGGGACCCGGCGGGGAGAGACCCAGCGCCGGGAGGGCCGGAATGATCGAGGTCCGCATGTTCCGGCCCGATCTGGACGCCGCCTCACCTCGGGGACAGATCCCACCGAACCGGGTGCCCCGCCACGCGCTCACCCCTTCATTACCTCAGACTCGTAGTCATCAGCGGGGTAAGACATGGCTACGGCGCTCCAGAAGCCCGTGGGAGAGAGCGGAAGGAGAACTCCGCGCCTGCTTGGCCGGACCGGAAGTCCCGCCCAGGCCAACCTGCCCCCAAAGCCTTTCCGGGGTCGCCGGGGAACCGATGGAGCTCTGATTGGAAGGACGGAGCTCCCGAACTGTCAGAGTTCCTTCCCCACTGCAAAACGGGCTTTTCAAACGAAATGATTGTGGAGTACGGTGTACACGCAGGGGCGGGCAAGCCATAAAGGGGAAGGAAGCCGAGACCCTGTTGACTCACATCTGCCATCTCATGGATGGCGGCGGCAGGAGGCTGCAGCAAGTTCGAGGATAACCAGAATTAGTTATTTCCAGGCCATTATGATTATAAAGCGAGGTCCCCAAAACAAAACAACAACAAAACGAAAGAGAAATCAGAAGAAAATGGTACAAAAAAGATGACGAGCAGCCGGCTTCAAGTGACCTGCTAAGATGTAGCAGGCCGCAGAGCGGTAGTGGCACACACCTTTAATCCCAGCTCTCGGGAGGCAGAGGCAGTCAGATTTCTGAGTTCGAGGCCTGCCTGGTCTACAGAGTGAGTTCCAGGACAGCCAGGGCTATACAGAGAAACACTGTCTCAAAAAAACAAAAAACAAAACAAAACAAAAAAAAAAAAAGTAAAAAAAAATCTGGGGAAACAGCCCAGGCCTGGAGTACTTCCCAAGCATGTGGGTGATGCTGAAGGGGGAAGGGGACAGAGAAAGGACACAAAGTTGTTTCAGATCCAGAAACTACCAGCATATTCAATCATTAATAAGGAAAGGAAAGTATGTTTCAGAACACCAAGATGTATATTTGCTCCCTGGGTTTTGAGAACTTTGTGTTGCTTTTGTTTGATTTGGGGCAGGTTCTTATTCTGCAGGCCTGGCTGGTCTGGTTTTCGGCTGTATAGCCTTATCTGGTTCAAACTTGTGATAATCCTCCTGCCTCAGCTTCTCTAGTGCTAGGATTACAGGTATGGACTTATGGACCAACACACCCAGCTTTAAAGTTTTGTTTGGTTCTGTCTTGTTATTTGAGATGAGGTTTCACTGTGTGACCGGAGCTGGCTCCCAGCTTTCAGTGGTCAGAGCTTCACAAATCCCCAGTGTTCTCTCTGCATGTACTCCTGCAGGCCAGAAGAGGGCACCAGATCTCATTACAGATGGTCACGAGCCACCACGTGGTTGCTCAGAATTGACCTCAGGACCTCTGGAAGAGTGGCTGGCCAGTGAGCCTAACCTCTGAGCCGTCTCTCCAGCCCTGGCTTATTTTTTATTCTTCATGCAAACATCTGTATCACAAACTTGGATCCCCTGCTTATAACTAGCAGGCATATACTTCAGTTACTTATGAAGATGCCCTTCTTAGCTCTTCTAGAAGGCGTCTAGGCTGACTCCATGACAGACTTCAAATTGGCAGTACAGGAGACATGCCCAGGTAAGTCAGTTACTAGAAAAACCCCAGGCTTAGGGCAGCTGGTCAGAAGCTGCCCTGCCACCTGGCCGGAGGCAAGGACAGTGGGTGAGCAGCAGTTTCCAGACCTCAGTTTCCAGCCCCCGTGCCCTGGTGATGGAACGTTCTTAGAGATGGAGTAAGATAAAGGTTGTCTACCGCAGAATCCTCTAAGGTGGCCTGAGAGCTCACTTGTCTCTCTAGTCTGCTAATGGGAGAGCCCAGCATGCTGGGCTTCTGCAGAGTAAAACACTCTTTGTGTTTTTATACTATTTGAGTCCAGGGTATCATTCTTTGGCAAATCATGGACCCTTACACTGGAACACACAATTTAAAAGGAGATTCAAAAAAAAAAAAAAAAAAGCCGGGCAGTGGTCACGCATGCCTTTAATCCCAGCACTCGGGAGGCAGAGGCAGGCGGATTTCTGAGTTCAAGGCCAGCCTGGTCTACAGAATGAGTTCCAGGACAGCCAGGGCTATACAGAGAAACCCTGTCTCGAAAAACAAACAAACAAAAAAAAAAAAGAATAGGCATGTGTGTTTACATGCATGTTCACTCACACCGCATTATATGCAGGCTTATGGAAGCCAGAAGAGGATGTTAGGCGGTGAGCTGGGCTTTCAGGCAGTGGTTACCCAGGGTACTAGAAAGTGAACGCAGGTCCGCTGTTGTAAGTTATAGGAAATGAGTCAATTCAAGACAGATTAGATTATATTAAGTACAGGTTCATAGGGAAGCTACTATTGGATAAGTTCACTGGCCCCAAGGACAGAGCCCAGTGAAGTTACCATGGGGAGAGAGAAGGAAGGAGAGGGAGGGGGAAGAAGGAGGAGGAAGAACTGAGAGAGAGAGCAGAAGCGAGAGCAAGAGCAAGAGAGAGAAGTCTCTAGAGTCTGGATTATATAGGGGTAAGGGCAGTTCAGGGTTGGGGGCAGGGTATTCCAGGTAGGGACTGAGGGATGCTGGGAGAATCTGGAAACCAGGTCTACTTTGACATATAAAATATGCACCTCAGTCCCAGGGTCCCGAAACCAAACAGTCACTGCAAGAGGACCAAGTACCCTTAATATTATATTTTATAACATGGTATACTTGTGGCATAACATGGCAGCGGAGGGAATACCTTGGTGGGTCTATGCCAAGGTATCCTACTGAGGAATCACACCATGGGACAGACCATAATAAATAGGAGGGAGGGGAGCAGGGACCTGGAAAGGGGTAGAGGCAGAGAGGCAGAGGGAGAAGGACAGAAAGAGAGGTTGTCCAGGAAGACATGGACACACACACACACACACACACACACACACGGGGGGGCACACACACACGGTCTCTCCCCTCACTCCTCTGAGGGGGGGGGGAGAATGAGAACATGGGGTAGTGAGCAGTCTTCTTTTTTTTTTTTTAAGACTTATTTATTACATCTAAGTACATTGTAGCTGTCTTCAGACACACCAGAAGAGGACACCAGAGCTCATTATGGATGGTTGTGAACCACCATGTGTTGTTGGGTTCTGAACTCATGACCTTCAGAAGAACAGTCTGTGCTCTTAACCGCCGAGTCATCTCTCCAGCCCCCCCCCCCCCCCCACGTGAGCAGTCTTCTTATAAGTTGTCACACCTGGCTAACACTTGGCAGCAGGAAATGATGTCAGCTGTTGCTAGGTCACTGCTCCTAGGTTCCTGGGAGAAGCCTTATGGAATTGTCTGTAAGGCAATGCTTAACTAACACTGAGCCATCTCTCTAGCACCCAAGAGCATACAGAACCAAAGAGAATCCTAAAAGCCCTGAAAGGTCCTTCCTCAATGGCTACTCATTCTCATTTCCTTTTGTGCTGGCTTGCTTCTTTTCTCTCCAGTCACAGATCCCATGGCTTAATCGCTAACTCCCCTCTCTGTCCACTTATCCTACTCCCCAGTGGCTTACCTAGTCCAGGAGGCTTAGGGACCACATATGTGCTGTAAACTTTCCATTTCTGCCTCCATCCCAGACCCCACTATTGAGGCTGGATCATGGGTTATGTAATTGGTTATCTAAAAGGCCTAGCTTAGTGGCAAAGGGCTTCATAGCAGGTGTAAGGAGGTGGGTTTGATCCCTAGCATCAATCAAAATGACTCCTGCCTTCAATCCTAGGAACACCCAGAGGCAGAGGAGGTGGCTCTCTGAGTTCAGGTCAGCCTGGTCTAGTGAGTTCCAGAACAGGCAGGACTAAACAACGACAACAACAATTCCAAACTGACCTGTGACTTTCAGATTCAACCCCGTCTCTACTGAAGTTTCCCCTTTTCAATTAAGGAGAACTTTAGTGTTTTGATTGCTTGTGGGGATCCCTGAAAATTCTACGGCCATCAGGGAAGTGTAAGGGGACAGTCAGGAAAGGAAATCTGGTTCACCATGACTTAGTGAGCTGGTGCTCATTCAAGCTTCTAGAGTCTGACAACGGCATGTTTTTTGTTTGTTTGTTTGTTTGTTTGTTTTGGTTTTTTCGAGACAGGGTTTCTCCATACCTGGATCTCACTCTGTAGACCAGGCTGGCCTCGAACTCAGAAATCCGCCTGCCTCTGCCTCCCGAGTGCTAGGATTAAAGGCGTGTGCCACCACGCCTGGCTCGGCAAGTTTATTATAGACATATTCAAGTACAATATAATTTTGGAAAAGAATCTTCCTGTTAAGAGTTATCTCAATGAGCTCAAAGAAACAAAGCTAAAAGTCTAGGGCAGGAGAGTCTGGGGATTCCAGTGAAGCCTGGCCTCCCGGAGAGCAAAGTTCACTAGGTTATTAACCTTATCTCTTCCCAGCCTTCTGGGTGGAAAACAGGTATGCACTCCCCTTGAAGAGAGAAGGCTGTGTGCTCAATGCTCCTGGTTTTGCCAGAACTTATCTGTGAGCACAAGGACACTGTGCCCTCTACCTTCACTCATCTCAAAACCTCTGTCCTTCCCTTCTCTCCCTCAATCATATGCCATATTCATCGCATCTGAAAAAGCCTTGCAAGCTCTACTTCCAAAAACAGTCCTATAAGCTAGGGTCTCGCCACCTCGTTTCCATCACTCTTGTCCCAGCCTCCATCTACACTGTAATAGCTTCTTCCACTCTCTGGCTTCCATTTAAGCCCATTTTTGTACAATTGCCTTTGAGTGGAGACTGGGTCCATTGATTGACAGCACATACTCAGCTTAGAAAGGCAACGTTGCTGAGCAGATGAAAGCCCTTACAGACCATGCAATCTTTCATCACAGGGCGTTTGATTTTGCAAGGCTCCTTTGCAGATGGGAAAGCAGGACTTCAAAGGCAAAAGAAGAGAGCAGCCTGCAATAGAGGATCTAGTAGCTAAGGTGCTGCCTTCTTCTCTTGATCTGTTGTTGCCTGGGGTTTGAGGTAGGAAATTCTCTGCTTTGGGTTATTAGTCATATCCCAGCCTGTCAAGGCGTTTCAGATGGATGTATTTGAAGCTTCCCATAGGCAAACTTTTGGCTACTTTGTGGGTTACCTTTTTCTACTTCAACATTATCCCTTCCAACCCCCAACACTAGATAGGAGAGAAAGACTAGAGTGGAAAAGTCGAGTCAATATTACTGGACTACTTCCTGCTGATTAGGGGCATTGAGTGAGGCAACTTTGTTCTTCATTATCAGGAGATCGCCAACCAGCAACCAGCTAACAGCAGCAGCAGCAGCAGAAACCATCTGTAACTGGCTAAGTCACGCCCCTGCCAGAGCACGAGGCAAATCATAGCCTGCTGCTGTGTTCCGTAATCTCAAATCTTGGATTAAAACAAAAACCTATTCACATCACTGACCCTAAAACCCACCGACCCTCTCAGCCTTCCCTTTTTAATCCCTCGCCATGCCTTTGTGCCAACCTCGGATACCCAGAAACATTTTCTACCAAGGATTTGCCAGTAGCCACACTGGGCTGGGACTCAGGAAAAAGATTCTCATTACCCTTCCTGTTCTGTAACAGCTGTAAGGGGAAAGGTATCCTGGCAGTCCGGAGCCAAGGGATACCACAAAGTCACACTGCACTACAAGCCTCACCCGAGAGATTTATTAGGAGGTAAAACCTCAGGAGGGTGGCTGCCTCTGCTCAGGCAAGCCACAGCAGGGAGCCGAGCAGAAGGGGAAATGGAGACTTCCAGGGTGGAGATATCCAGGGTGGGGATTGGTGGGATTGCAAGTCCGGAACTTGAGGTCACCTCACAGATTGGTGGGGTTTTCATGTCCTGAGCTTAGGTTTTTGGTTCTGCAGGATTGAGGCTGGGTCCAGCCATTAGAGCCAATGAAGGGTTCTGTGGGTGGAACCTGGCAGTTGGAAGTTGAGCGGGGGGGGGGGGGGGGCATTTAAATGCTTGACCCACATAAAGTGGCACTATTAGGAGGTGTGGCCTTGTGGGAGGAAGTGCGTCACTGTGGGTGTGGGGGGCGGGCTTTGAGGTCTCCTATGCTCAAGCTACACTCAGCATGGTACACAGTCTCCTCCTTGCTGCCTGCAGGTCAAGATCTGGAACTCTCAGCTCCTTCTCCGGTAACATGTCGGCTTGCCCACTGCTATGCTTTGCATCATGATCCGAACCTCTGAACCCCTGAACCTGTAAGCCAGGCCGGATTAAATGTTTTCCTGTAGAAGTTGCCTTGTCATGGTGTCTCTTCATAGCAATGAGACACAGAGAGAGGTCCTCGGGGGAGGGGCTGGTCTCTCATGTGCCTCTAGGGGCTTATACCTGCCCCTCATTAAGATATGTTTATTCTTAGCCTGCTTGCTGGGAGCCTCTGCTTGCACCCCAGACCTACTCATTAGGGACTCCGTTTGTCCCAGTAGCCCTTTCATCTCTCTCCAGACTTACACCTTGTCCTTCTTCAGCCTGCTTGAAGAAGCCCTTCCTCCCACTGCACTCCTATTCCCTGGGATTTCTTCCTACTGTCAGGATGACCTGATCACTGTTAGCATTTTGTCTAAGCTCCGCCCCACAGTTACCTGGCAACAGCCAGGTATGCCTGGCTACAGGGGCTGTTTGCTCCCTCTTAATTCTCCCTCTCCCTCTCTCCTCTCCCCTCTCCCCTCTCTCTCTCTCTCTCTCTCTCTCTCTCTCTCTCTCTCTGTCTCTCTCTGTCTCTCTCTGTCTCTCTCTTACCTTCCTGCTCTCTTACCTCTCTGTTCTCTTGCCCCTCCCCCTTCTCATTTCTCTCTCTCTCTGTCTCTCTCTTTCCATGTGCTCATGGCCAGCCTCTATTTCTCTCCTCTCTCTGCCTTTTTCTGCCTCTACTACCCTCTTAGCTCACCCCCCTCATGCCCTAAATAAACTCTATTCTATACTATACCATCTTCTGGCTGGTCCCTCAAGGAGAACGGATGCCTCAGCATGAGCCTGCCAAGGCACCCTCCCACACCTCCACCAAAACATATCCCTCCTCTCCTTTTTATAAACGCATCAATTACCCCTAGTGTTAATGTTACAGCTCAGATGAGAACGGTATCCTGGCAGTCAGGAGCCAAAGAATACGATGAAGTCAAACTGTACAACAAACCTCACAAAAGAGATTGGGAGGAGTCTTAGGGTTTTATTGCTGTGAAGAGACACCATGACCATGGCAACTCTTAGAAGACATTTAATTAGAAGGGGCTTACGGTTTCAGAGGTTTAGTCCATTATCATCATGGTGGGAAGCATGGTAGCGCGCAGGCATACATTTTGATCACCAGGCAGCAGAAGGAGACTGGGTACCATACTGGCACAGTTTGAGCATAAGAGGCTTCAAAGCTTGCCCCATAGTGACACACTTCCTCCAACAAGGCCACACCCCCTAATAGTGCCACTCCCTATGAGCCAAGAATTTAAACACATGAGTCTGTGGAGGTCATTCCTATTCAAATTAGCAGAGGAGGGAAAAACCCTAATGGGGCGGCTGCCTGGGCTCCGGAGAGCAATAGAAGAGACCTCGCTGAGTACAGGGTTTCTGTATGGTTGGTGTCTTAGGGGCACAGATGGAGCTTTCCAGTGTGGCCGGGGATTGGAGAGATTATGTGCCCTGATGTTGGGGCAAATTTAGGGACTGATGGGATTTTGTTTTCCTGTAGGGCAGGGCCTGGCCACTCTCCTCCCTTGAGGGCCTGGGAAGCCCATTACAGCTGGCAGGCCTCAGCAACTGGAGCTCATCAGGCCAAAGCCAGGCCAGCAGAAGCCCGGCCACTCGCATGCCTTAAGGGTTTTTAAGTATGGGAAGTGAATTTCTGCCCACTGCAGGAATGCAGCTTGAGTTGCCTGAATAGCCAACATCTAGCTCTTTCCATAGCACCTCTCAGCTTTCTTTCTACCACACACTGACATGCAGAATTTGGGACCCCACAACCACCACACCTGTCTAGGATCCAGAGAGGACAACTACAAACAAAACCACAGCACTCCTCTGCAGAAGAGAAAGACAAGACAAACACCACAAAGCACACCTCCAGAAGCTTAAAAACAAAATACGAACAGGCAGGGCAGTGTGCCTGCACCAGAACCCAGCAACCCCACAGCACCAGGTCCCCAAAAATGCAGTAGAAGCTGGGCAGTGGTGGCACATGCTCTCAATCCTAGCACTTGGGAGGGGCAGAGGGAGGCAGATCTCTGAGGTCAAAGCCAGCCTGGTCTACCAAGTGAGTTCCAAGACAGCCAAAGCTACACAGAGAAACCCTGTCTAGAGAAGCGGAAAACAACAAAAAGAACCAGGGGAGATGGATATCTCCAAGGAAAGAGTGTTCTCCAAACACAAACAGGACCAATACACAAAGGAACTCACAAAGGCTGGGACCAGATAGGGTCCCAGTGATGAGAGGTGGAAGTGGGCACTGGCTCCGCCCATCAATGCCTATCTGCAATCAGTACCAGATTGCAAAGATGGTTTTCTTCAATGACGTCTCAGGGATATATAAACTATACTTCCATGTGGACCCTATACCCAGGAGTGGTTGACAAACAAAATGAACTCAACTTGCTTTTTGCAAATTTTTGTTTTACATTGCATTGTTTGGGCATTTTTTGTGTCATTGTTCCTTTGTCATTTTTGTGGATTTGTTGTGTGTGTGTCTGTTTTGTTTTGTTTTGAATAAGAGAAGGAAGGGCTTGAAGTTGGGTGGGTAAGGAGGTATGGAGGGTCTTGGAGGAGTTGAAGAGAAAAGTATGATCAAAATCTATTGTATGAAATTTTTTTTTCAATTAAAAATATTTTTTAGGGCAGGTGAGATGGCTCAGTGGGTAAGAGCACCCGACTGCTCTTCTGAAGGTCCGGAGTTCAAATCCCAGCAACCACATGGTGGCTCATAACCATCCGTAACA
>NC_034606.1:44161455-44203901 GCF_900095145.1 Mus pahari | reverse complement strand
CTATTACGTTAGAAGATATTATCGCCTATTTCGTGATGATATCTCCAAATCATAGTGTTTGGATTTTTTTTTTTTTTTTTTTTTTTTTTTTTTTTTTGAGTTCATTGACTCAAAACACACCTACACGAGAGTAGTTCGGTTTTTTTCACTTTCCTTTCCGATTGGCTGGAGACCATCTTACCTCGATTGGCTAAAACATTTGCCATTCGTCTTTCCGGAGCTATCACAGGAAGAAAAGGAAGAAAGGCGTGTCCTGAACGCAGCTATTTTATTGGCTCTGGTAGTAACACCGCTTAGTGCAAGAGCAACCCTAATTTATGATTGGCTGCTGTGCCCGCCAGTCATACTACCGAAAACCACTGTTCTCCTTGTAGTCTGCCTTCCTTACCTGATTGGCTGTGCTGTGAAGGCTGTGCGAACTCTGATTGGCCCGTTGTTCTGGCGCGGTCCGACCCACCCGCAGTCTGTTGCTGTGGTTGCAGGCCCCGCCCGTCCGTTCGCTGACAGCGAGGCTTCTCCTGGAGGGAAGCGGGTCCGTTGGTCGGTTCGGAACGAGGCTGGCGCTGCCAGGCCCGCGCCTAGCCGTTGCCATGGCAGCCACCGGCGGGGGCGCGGACGACGAGTCGCGATCGGGCCGCTCGAGCTCGGACGGCGAGTGCGCGGTGGCGCCGGAGCCCCTGGCGGAAGCCGGAGGCCTGGTGTCTTTCGCGGACTTCGGCGTTTCTCTGGGCAGCGGCGCCGGCCTCCCGGGCCGGGCGGTGGGCAGGGCCCAGTCCTCGCTGCGCTACCTCCAGGTCCTGTGGCAGCAGGACGTCGAGCCTCGCGACGAACTGCGTTGCAAGATTCCCGCCGGGCGGTTGAGGCGTGCCGCCAGGCCCCACCGTCGGCTCGGGCCCACGGGCAAGGAGGTGCACGGTGAGCTCAGCCAGGAACCCTGGGGTTGCTTGTGAGTGATCGCAGTGGTTCGAGCTGCGGAGGACCGTGGCTTCATCCACTTGTTCATCCCTGAATAAAAACTTTACACTCCCGAGGGTGGTTATTAGACAACAATATGGGACAATGGAGAATACTTTTATTAGTAAAGGAGGGAGCCCAGAGCCAACTTGTGTGAATGCACAGATCTGACTCAAACTGCCCACACTTGGCTCGTAGGCAACCTGTAGTCACTTAAGATCTCGGTTTTCTATTGTAGAATGGGTACACCACCAGCCTTACTAGGGTATTAAAAGTTAGGCAGGGTTCTGACCGTATACTCTACCTTTTCGAGGGGCCAAACACACTTGTTTGACACCCCCCCCCCTTTTTTTTTTTTTTTTTTTTTTTTTGATTTTTGAGATGGGGTTTCTCTGTGTAGCCCTGGCTGTCCTGGAACTCCCTCTGTAGACCAGGCTGGCCTCGAACTCAGAAATCCTCCTGCCTCTGCCTCCCAAGTGCTAGGAATAAAGGCGTGCACCACCACCACCAAGCTGATACACATTTTTTTTTTTTTTTATCCTTTCAAAAGGTACATACATTATGACCCATGAGAAGTGACTTGTACAGAATTTACTGTAAGCATGACAAACAGCCAGGTGTGGTAATGCACACCTATAATTCCAGCACTCAGGTGGCAGAGGCAGGAGATCCCTGTGAGTTCAAGACCAGCCTGGTCTAAGAGCAAGGTCCAGGTCCACAGTGTGAGTCCTGGCAATTCCACTCAGGAGGCGAGGCTTTATAGCAAGCATCTTTTCCCACGGAGCCATCCCAGCATCCCAAAACCTTACATATTGACTGACAATTCCAGTGATTACCATTTAGTCATTTTGATTCCAACTCACATAGAAAACAAGTCAGCCAGACTGCCTTGGTATGTCTGTTTTATTGTTTGTACTGTTTATGGGTGAGAAGGAAAAGTGGGATGTAGAAGAATTTAGAATGCAAAGTTTTTGGGGTTTTTCGTTTTGTTTTGTTTTGTTTTTTTCTTTTTTCTTTTCGAGACAGGGTTTCACTATGAAGCCCTGACTGCCCTAGAACTCCTCTGTAGACCAGGCTGGCATTGAACTCAGAAATACACCTGCCTCTGCCTCTGCCTCTGCCTCCCAAGTACTGGGATTAAAGGTGTGAGCCACCACTACCTGGCAAGACTATAAATTTTTAAGGTCTCTTTTTACACCTAACATCGTTTGACCTGGTATACTGGTGTTATAAAAATTAAAAGAGAGGGCTGGTGAGATGGCTCAGCGGGTAAGAGCACCCGACTGCTCTTCCAATGGTCCTGAGTTCAAATCCCAGCAACCACATGGTGGTTCACAACCACCCATAANNAGATCTGATGCCCCCTTCTGGAGTGTCTGAAGACAGCTACAGTGTACTTACATATAATAAATAAATAAATCTTAAAAAAAATTTAAAAGAGAATTTGAGGGCTGGTGAGATGGCTCAGCGGGTAAGAGTACCCAACTGCTCTTCCAAAGGTCCTGAGTTCAAATCCCAGCAACCACATGGTGGCTCACAACCACCCGTAACAAGATCTGATGCCCCCTTCTGGAGTGTCTGAAGACTTCTACAGTGTACTTACATATAATAAATAAATCTTTAAAAAAAAAGAATTTGAAACAAAACAAAATAGTGGTATATGGACATATGCAATTGTTATATCTAGTTTGCAACTTTGGGGTCACTTTCTAACAATTAAGATATTGCTTCCTGTTATTTCTAAAATAGAGGTGATGCCTTTGAAAGGGGGACGGTTTCTGTTTAGGAATTACCAAGTTTGGTAAGTCGTTTAGGAGTGACCCGCTTTGAACTCACATCATAAGTCACATATTCTAAATAAACCCTCTCATCCTTTCTGTCTTAAATAAACTAATCTCAGTTTTCGTCGTAACTGCTTAGAGCTGGCAGGACAGTTCAGCCTTGTGTTATAGATAATAGGCTGAGGCTCAGGATAAGTAACTGGCTTGCTCAAGGTCGCCAGCTACCACAAGTGGCAGAAATTAGATCTGGCTCCAGAAGTCAGATTTGCTACAGAAAATGGCCTCTCCAACTGTGGCCCCGATCCAGTTTCTCCTTGTTGCAGGGCCAGTGTGCTCTATCCAGACGCCTTTTCCTCAGCACTGCCGGGATGGAAGGTGGAGCTGAGGAGAGGCTAGGGAGCCATGCACCTTCTCTTCTGTTCTGTTCTGGGTTTTGTTTTGTTTTGTTTTGTTTTTTTAAACTGTCACTTCTCTCTCTATAGCTCTGAAGAGGCTGAGGGACTCCGCCAATGCCAATGACGTAGAAACAGGTGAGTGTGCCCGGGTGGACCTATGGGCAGATGGGGAAGGGAAAAGCCAAGCCCTGTGTCCTGGGGCCGCCTGCCAGCTCGCCCTCACCCCCTTGGAGCGGGATCACTACACTTACTCCTTGCCTCTGAAGTCACTGTGCGAAATGGAAGCATGGTACCTACCCCGCATCGTGCTCCCCTATCACCCGGAGTTTTCCTGATGTCATACTGCTTATCACTCTGTGTGCTTCCTGATCCTAGCAGCCATGTCTGTCTGTTTTGTTTGTTTTTAACCCCCTGGGAGTCAGCATAGCCCTCAGCAAAGAGCAAGTGCCCATTTTGGAACTTGTGGCTCCCAGGAATGAACATGCCACCTTGACTGACAAGTGACAACCTTGGCTGCTCAGTAGCTGGTCCTTAGACCTGTTGTGTTTTGTTTTATTTTGTGTTGTTTTCCCAAGATAGGGTCTATTTGTGTAGCCCTGGCTGTCCTGGAACTCACTCTGTAGACCAGGCTGGCCTCCAACTCAGAAATCTGCCTGCCTCCTGAGTGCTGTTTTAGACCTGTTATTAACAGGGCACCCGAGAATCATGGGCGGGGCTCCCTTCAGGACACTGAGACTGGCTTTCTATTGATGCTTCCAAGCATTCCCTAACTTGAGGTAGAGCATCAGACGTATGAGGACTACTTCTAGGAGAAATACTACTACTACTACTGACAATAATAATAAGGGTTTAACCCGCTGACAATACCTCCCTCGTGTCAGGGGAAACAGGGTGCTAGTTTACTGTGGCTGCTGTATTGACAGACTTCTGTCACAGACTATTTCGACTGTGAGAGCTCTCTTTTGGCTCATGATTTCAGGTCTTTTAGTCCTCAGATTTTTTTTCCTCTATTTGTACCTCAGTGTGGTGGCGTATGCCCTCAGCCCTAGTCCTAGGGAGCCATAGTTGGATCATAAATTAAGGCCAATCGGGTCTATATGACAAACTCTAAATCGGCCTGGGATAGAGAGGGACATAAAAATAATAGGTTTGGGTGGCACACGCCTTTAATCCCAGCACTTGGGAGTCAGAGGCTGGTGGATTTCTGAGTTCGAGGCCAGCCTGGTCTACAGAGTGAGCTCCAGGACAGCCAGGGCTACACAGAGAAACCCTGTCTCAAAAAAACCAAAACAAAAAAAAAGGGGGGGGGGGGTTAAAAAGGTATGGCTTGGGGAATGGCTCAGTGGGTAAGAACACGTAAAAGCCATAGGACCTGAGTTCAAATCCCCAGAGCCCTTGTGAAATAGTTATGGCTCCCTGTCCCTGTAACCCCATCCTTAGGGGATTGGTGACATGTGGATCCTAGGAGCTTGAAGGATAGCAACTGAACTGGAAGAGGAAGCTGCAGGTTCAAGGAGAGAGACCTTGAATTATAAAAAAGATGGCAGTGACTCATGATCCCTGATGTCCCCCTCTGGTGCTCCTCTGCTCTTTGCATGCACACCACAGGCACAGGCACAGGCACACACCGTGAACAAATAAGCTGTCACTACTGATGCAGGCCCAGGGTTATGGGAGCCCGCTTCCGGCAGGCATGGGGTTACCTCAGGAACCTGCTTCCAGATGGTCCCCTTACCTTTGGCACAGCAGTTGTCAGCAGGCCCAGGACCTGGGGGGTGGGGGTGGGGGTTGCCCCACTCCTTAGCTTGGTCTGTTGGCCATGAAGTTTAACGGTTTAGGATGTTTGAACATCACCTTAGAAAGTCTTAAAAAAAAGAAAAAAGACATTTTTTTAGTGTTTCTTATTTGGGGGAGCAAGTGTCAGAGGGTGTCAGAGGGACAACTCGTGGGTACTTAATCCCTCCTGCTACCATGTGCAGTTGAAGTCAGCTCATCAGTCTGGGTGACAAGGACCCCGCCTTCTTTTTTAAATGTCTCTAGTACGTGGCAAGAGACTAGGGTTTGGGCTAGTGGATTTCTCAGGCAGACATCAACACTAACTGAGCAGGCACCTACTGGGAGGGCACCATGCCTCACACCAAAGCTCTATGCCTGTGAAATAGCTGAGGAGGAAGGCTGTAAAGTGACAACCAGATCACAACCCAGACTGAACACAAGCCACAGCAGTGAGAGACTCCGTTTCACATCCCTGGTTCAGTGTGGCCCTGAGCCTTTCGCTGTCTCGCTGGACAAATTGTCCTGGTCTGTGATGTGGCTGTGACACCTCACTGGGCTACTGTGAGGCCGATGGCTGGCCAGGACTCTGAGTACACTGTACAGTGAGTGAGGACCACAGCCTCTTGCTGTTCAGGAACAGGATGAACACGGGAGGGGTGTGGGAGAGAAAGAAGGGGCTGACTCAGCTCTGGAGAGCTGAATGGACAGGAAGTAGTTCTTCCCCTGGCTGCAGGAACTCAGATCCCTGACAAAAAGATCCTATAATATCACTGACTCAAAAATGACTGGCAGCAATTTTCCCCACTTGCGTGAACACGGTCATTAGTGTGTAATGTCTTACCCTTTACAGGGCCGCTTGCTGTTAGGGATGGAGTACCACATCCATTATCCCATCATGGCAGTGCCGTAGATAGACAGGGCAGAGCTGTTGCTGCCCATTTTCTGGTGACTCCAAGTCCGGGCCTTCATGCCTTCCCAGCCCAACCCCTCCTAGGGCCTCACATTGTAGGCTGTGTAGGTCTTTCTTGCTTAACTTAGCCTGGGATTTGGTATGTCCCCAGGGCTTGTGCTCTTTCCCCTTCAAAATGCTGCTACTTCTTGACAACCAAGTAAGTCCCAACCAGTAGCTTGGGCAGCTGTGTCCAGATGGAATACATATGTATCTGAGCAGAGACAAAGGGATGGAGTCACAGCCTATACCAGAATTACTGTGACTCTTCCATGATCTACCATGCCGATAGAGAGCCCCTTCTGACATTCTATCTGATGCCTAGAGACATAGCTTAAACACAGAATCCGTGGCCATTACCATAAGAGAGTTCCTCACGGGGCTAGAAGTCTCCAGAGGGCCAGCTTCCAGGAGGGACCAACCTTCCTGTGAACTGTGGATGGCTCATCTGGAGGGGCCCTTGAGTATCGTCCATCTCTGGGGACTGCAGCATAGCTAACACGCCTGCTCTGTCACCCTTCCCCTCCCTCCCCCATCCTGGTTGTCAGTGCAGCAGCTGCTGGAAGATGGGGCGGATCCCTGCGCAGCGGATGACAAAGGCAGAACTGCCCTCCATTTTGCTTCCTGCAATGGCAATGACCAGATTGGTGAGTCCTGGAAGGCAATGGGAGCCGGTCACAGGCAGTAACAGTTTCTAAGCAGTGAGGGAGGAAGTGCTGGAGAAACTGAGAGTTCTATACTCTGTTCCAAAAGAAAATAGAAGACTGTCTCTTGGGCAGCTAGGAGGAGGGTCTCAAAGCTCACCCCCATAGTGACACACTTTTTCCAACAAGGCCACAGCACCTAATAGTGCCACTCCCTGGGCCAAACATATTCAAACCACCATACTAGCCCTCTTTTGGTTTTGTTTTGTTTTTTCTTTCTTTTTTTAAAAGGTTTATTTATTATTTTATGTATGTGAGTACACTGTAGCTGTTGTGAGCCTTCATGTGGTTGTTGGGAATTGAATTTTTAGGACCTCTGCTAGCTCTGTTCAAACCGGCTCACTCTGGTCAACTCCATTCACTCAGTCCCTGGTCTCTCTGGCCCAAAGATTGATTGATTGATTGATTGATTGATTAGATTTATTTATTACTATATGTAAGTACACTGTAGCTGACTTCAGACACACCAGAAGGGGGTGTCAGATCTCATCATGGGTGGTTGTGAGCCACCATGTGGTTGTTGGGATTTGAACTCAGGACCTTTGGAAGAGCAGTCAGTGCTCTTAACTGCTGAGCCATCTCACCAGCTCCTTGTTTTGTTTTTCACGACAAGGTTTCTCTGTGTAGCCCTGGCTGTCCTGGAACTCACTTTGTAGACCAGGCTGGCATTGAACTCAGAAATCTGCCTGCTTCTGCCTCCCGAGTGCTGGGATTAAAGGTGTGTGCCACCAGCTCCCAGCTTTACTTTTTATTTTAAGAAAGGGTCTTAGTAAGTTGTCCAGGCTGGCCTTGAGCTTGAAACCCTCTAGCCTCAGTCCCCTGAATTGCCAGAATCACAGACCTGAGCCGCCAGATCCAGCTGCAGCTCCATGCTGCTCTTTCCTATAGTTAGTGGGGTTTTCTGTGTGTGACTCTTCATAGCTTTTTGCCTAACCCACAAAGATAGCCTTCAATTTCCTTCTAGAAATGTGACAGTGTTACTGTTTACATTTCATCTATGACCAGTTCCTCTGGAATTAGCTTTTGTTTTGTGAGCCTTAGCCTGAACTCCCTGTACAATGTCCTTAGCCAAGGTGATTCTAGCTGGTGATTGGCAAGCCCCGGCCCCGTGAGGGCTGCTAAAGAGGGGAGATTGTTCATGGAGTGCAGCATTGTCTCTGCCTGGCTCTCAGGACGGCTCGCTGCTGTGGGGGGAATAGGAAATAACTTCAGGAGACTTCTCCTCAGTCAGATAGGACCGAGAGGCCAGCAGACCCTCCTAGAGACCTTGGTTCCTGACCCCCAGGTCCTGCACCCTATAGATAAAACCATGCATGCCACAACATGGGGGGCCATGTCTGGATTCTGCACTCCACTACAGTGGAGATTTCTGTTTTCTTTGAAGACAGAAAGGCACAGCAATGAGACTATTGTCTCAGCTTGTGGTCCCTAACCTCTGACCCCTGATGTCCACTGAACAACTTGATTTCATCCTTAAACTTAGGAACACTTATAGTTATTAGACCAAGTATGTTCCTACAGATACTGGTTAGCAAAACAACTCGTAGCCCAAATAAAAGGGGACATGAAGCTCTTCAACCTGGTACTGTGTTACAGGTGGCCCTGTAGTTGAGAGTGATGGGATGAGATGAGGTCTGCCTCTGAGGAGTGCCATCATCCAAGGCCGTGTACGGCTAAGGTGACACTAGTGACAGGACAGGGAAGAAGCCAGAAATTTCCACTTCACTTCACACTCCAAGCAAACCTCTGCTGGCTTCGGGGTGAGGTTAGTTGGGGGGGAACCTCTAACAGTATATTGTGGGCTTTTCTATCTTCAGTGCAGCTGCTCCTGGACCATGGGGCCGACCCCAACCAACAGGATGGTCTGGGCAACACGCCATTGCACCTGGGTAAGTCCTCCAAAGCCACCACAAGCTAGACTTATTCTAACATGTGACGCCTAAGTCTTGGCAAACTCCCCGCAGGATCTCCTAGCATCCTGGCAGGGCCTGCACCACACGTATGCACTCCCCACAGCCTCTGTCCCACAGACCATCCGTTCCCAGTAGACTGTGTGTGCACTTGGCAGGGCTGTTGTGCACCCTACACTGGCTACAGACAGCTCTGCTGGGCAGTGGGTTGTGAGCCCTTTGGCTGCCCCAGCCTAGCTACTGACTCCCCCCATCAATTATAGTGAGTCCTAGCTCCATACCTCAGTTTCCCCAGCTGCACAAGGAGAAAACCGGACTTGGTCTGAGTCCTACTCAGTAGGGCAGACTGCCCTGGTGACACGGTCCCAGGAGGTAACATGGCACAGCCCTGCTCAGAGACTCTGCTTTTCTTCCCTTGATCCCCGAAGTCGTGGCCTTAAGTCTCTCTCCTTTCACAGCGGCCTGCACCAACCATGTTCCTGTCATTACCACACTGCTTCGAGGAGGTATGTGGTCCCTTCCCTGTCCCCCGCCCACCCATTTCTCCATGTCATCGCCAGCATGTCTCCTCTGCCTGTTCCCACAGGGGCCCGTGTAGATGCCCTAGACAGAGCTGGCCGCACACCCCTACACCTGGCCAAGTCGAAGCTGAACATCCTACAGGAGGGTCATTCCCAGTGCCTGGAGGCCGTCCGTCTAGAGGTGAAGCAGGTGAGTGAGTCCTCCTGGTGGGCACCAGGCTTAGCAGGCAGCCTGCCTCTGCTAGGGCTCCAGATCTAAGCCACTGACCCCCAACATCCCTGCTCCTCTGTTGCGTGTTGTGGTGAATTAGTTAAACCACTTTGGCTTGGGGTGGGGGATGTCGCTCGCTCAATGCACCCACCCAAGAACTCTGCATCTGTGAATGAAAAGCAAACACACACACACACACACCATACACACGCCAGCTAATTTTGATGTGCGTTGACGAGCTCAATGGCTGGGCATTTCTAATTCTCCCCACCTAACACCTCCGAAATCTGTGTTTTGTCTTTGCTGCCCTGTTACTTTCTGGGCAGCCCCCCATCCCCACCCCCCATAGGACTATTTTCCATTTCCCCCTCCGTGCTGGATGAATTTTCATCTGCAGCTCTTAAATCTAACCCTTCTCCCTCCAGATCATGGCGAAGATTCTCCCCTCCTCTCTCTCAGTCCCTGGCCCAGGCAATCCAAAAGGCCTGCCCCATCCCCCTGCCCAGCCATTGGCTCTATGGCAGTTCTTTATTATCAATCAAAGGCAGCTAGGGGCAGGAACCCTCAGGTCTGGAAGCACAGCGTTTGGGAGCCAAAAGAAGACCAAGCATTAGAACCGATTCCCAACAGTTAGAGTACCAGTGGCGCCTTGCCAGTGCCTGCTCCCTAGCCTGCTGATCTCCTTCCAGATCATCCACATGCTACGGGAGTATCTGGAGCGCCTGGGGCGGCATGAACAGCGAGAAAGGCTAGATGACCTCTGCACCCGCCTCCAGATGACAAGTACCAAAGAACAGGTGAGCTGCAGCCACAGGACCAGGCAGGAGCCTCAGCCAGACCCATCGCCTAGGGTGTTGCCACCACCGTGACCCTCCCAGCCTCTGCCTAGGTCCTTGAGGCTGAAGTGGCTAGTGGGTGCTCAAGTCCCTATTCTCAGGGGCAGTACCAGATCACGTGATGTCCAGGATGAACCCACAGAGAGAAAGAAAGGTTGGTGTCAGGGCCCTCACTGGTCAAGGACTCTACTGAGCACTGCACAAAAGTCTCCAACCCCCATCCTGGTCACTGAAATATCACTAGGGGAAGTATTTGTGTGCCCTGTTTTAAGAGGGGCAGTGTGTGCTCCCTGCCCAGTGTGACCCCCTGGATCGGCCTCGCTATCTCCCTACAGGTGGATGAAGTGACAGACCTCTTGGCCAGCTTCACCTCCCTCAGTCTGCAGATGCAGAGTATGGAGAAGAGGTAGCGAGGGAGACTGCTCCTTGCTTTGCCGCCACCCTCCTGTCCTCTGAGCTCGCTACCAGGAAAGCCTGGGGAACTCTGGACTTCCCACCTTGCCCTTGCCCTTAGATGCCGAGGGCAGAACTGACAGTCTGCGTCATCTCTCTGGGTCAGGACCACAGCCCCTGCTCCTGCTGCATAATGCCAGCCGCTGTAGCCACATTCCAGGCCCACATGTGCTGTGGTAGCAGACACCACTCCTCCTGTGGCCTCCCTGTGCCCTCAGCACACCTCAGAGCCCTCTAGTTCTTCCCAGCCATGGGCTTCTATTGCCTTCATCTGGCTTTGGGCCGGCACTCTGAGGCCACCCGGGCTGCTTTGGGTCTCTAAGCTTGCCCTGCCCCTTACACCAGCACTTCAGTTTAGCCCTGCTCCTGACTTTCAAGGAAACACTGCACTGCCCGAGGTCTCTGAGCAGAAGAGGGACATTGCTCAAGATTAGAAAGGACCCTGTTTAGCCCAAAGAAAGATCTGCAGCTCCCTCCCTCCCAGTCACCGCAACACTACGAATGGGGGTCCGTTTCGCAGCCCAGTTCTCAGTGATCAGTACTGGGGACATGGGCTCAGGTCCTTATCCCAGGATCCTCTAGGCCTTAGGTGTTGTGACAAGAGTCTGTACAGATATATAACTAGAGGTATGTAGCTGAGAGATGATCCTGGGTCACCTAGGAGAGCTGGGTACCACCCCAGGGAGCCCTGGGGAGGAGGAGGCAGGAGGTGACTGGCGCCATGTGGATGTGAGGTGTTGAGAAAGAAGCTGGGAGCCGGCAGAGGACAACCAGCGGGGCCCCTCGGAACCTCCAGCAGGGACTGACTGGCTCTGCTGGCCGCTGCGCCAGAGCCCAGACGGACATGTTTTAGTTTCTGGCCTCCACAATTGTAAAAAGAAATCTGTTGGTTAAGCTGGTTGTTGTTGTTCTTTGGTGTTTTGGGGGTGGGGGGGAGGCGGGGAGGGTTGGCTTCTTGTAGTGGCAGCAGGAACTGAGAAAGTAGCGGGGCCCAGATTCATTGCAGAGGTCTACCGAACCTGCCTGACCTAGAGGAGACACACCTGGGGGGTATTTGGGGGGGGGGGGGCAGCACAAATCTTCACCTAGGAGGTGCTCCCTCCAGACAGGGATTCATTTGGCCATCGGCTTCTAGGCTCCCAGTCCGCGTCAGACCTGGCATTGTCCCACTTGCTTGGTTCAAACCCCAGCTTTGTACTGAACTCAGCCACTTCCCAGACCCTGGAGGAAGAATTGGGTGGAATTTCTACCCCTAGTTCTCTGTGGGGAGGAATCCCCCAAATCTCCTAAGTTGGTAGGCTTGGGAGGGCTAAGTGCTTCAGCAGCCTCAAGGCCTGGGAGGGGCAGCCACTGTCCCTGCTGAGTGACAAGAACAGAAGGGGCTGCTGCAGTGTGATGCAGACTTTGTCCTCTGCCTGAGTGACCCAGGGGTGCACTTGATCTTGCTCTCTCCTTGGGGCTCCACTGGGGCAGGGGCCATTACCAGGGAGGCTGGAAACCAAGACATAAAAGAAGCAAGGCTGAACAGGGCAGTGGTGGCGCACGCCTTTGAGCCCAGGCAGAGGCAGGCGGATTTCTGAGTTCGAGGCCAGCCTGGTCTACAGAGTGAGTTCCAGGACAGCCAGGGCTACACAGAGAAACCCTGTCTCGAAAAAACCAAAAAAAAAAAAAAAAACCAGATTGGGGATTCCAGCTTTGGTGCCCTGGAAACAAGCATCAAGAGTCACCGGGGGCACGCCAAGGACACCTCGCCCAGGCTGCTGCTTTGAATATGCAGAGCAGGGTGTGCTGGGACTTACAAATTGCCTGAGGTGACCCAGAACTTCTAAGACACGGACCAATCAATTCCTGAAGCCTGGGTCTCCAGGAACAAGGAGGCCCCGCATCCCTGTTACCACGGGCTAGGCCCCAAGAGCACCATTGGTCCTAGCACAGCCTCTATTGCTAACTCCCCCTGTGGCCATGCAGACAGCGAAGGGAGGGCTTGAGGCAGGAAGTTGGCTTCTAGGTTAATCATCAACCCTGGCCAGGCAGCCAGGCAATCTGCCATGTCCCATTCCCCAGCCAGAATCTTTCCTGTAACCCTGAATCAGTCTGAGGATCCAGCCAGATTGACTTGTCTCAGACACTTGAGTGAGTCAGAAAACACAAGTGGGCCCTGGGCGCTGGACTGGGCGGGGGGCAGGAAAGAACATGGCTGAAGGAGCCCTCTGGCTTCTGCAGCCAGCTGCCTGGAAGCCCCTGATGGGAAGAGAGCTGTGGGCAGGGAGGGAGGGGAAGCTCTCCATTCACCTGGGCCCCACTCCTTCCTAACACAAACAGCCCTTACTGAGCGCTTACTCAAGACCACGCATGTTCACAGGTTTGAGGTGAGCCTGTTCCTGCCGCCACCCACACCCAGACAGCAAGATCCACCTCCGCCTGGAGGACCCTCGTTTCTACCGTGCCGGAAAACAGAGCCTCTTCACAATCCATTTCCTCACAGAGGGAGGTGGTATGTGTTGAGTGCCTACTGTGTGCCAACAGTTCTGGATAGCTTTAGAGTCTGTGATAAAGTTGTCACTTTATGTGTCTTATGTCTCTCCTAGTCTCCAGACTTGGGGAAGCAGGCTTGGAAGGTGACTTGCGTGAAATAAGCCAAGTGTCAGGCTCTAGCCACCTATCATTCTTCCCTCCTGGCTGGCTTCCAGAAGCCCGGTGTGTCTGCAGTGCTGCTGGGATGTACTTGCTAGGATGGGCATATGGGGTGAATGACCGGTTCTGTGTCAGCTCAGTGTTCTCAGAAGCACAGGGCTCACTCTCTTCTTTCTTGCCAGAGCCCACAATACAGTGTGGACCGTGGGTAAGACATACCTGGTACCAAGACGACGGTCAGAGGTCATGCATGGGGTCAGGAGCCTAGGTACTCTGGCTGATCTTTGGGGAGGATAATCCCCCAAAGGGTGAGGGGTAGGCTACAAAGGGAGGGCCCCTAGGAGGTGCTTCAGGCCAAGACCATAGGGTAGTGCCTTGGAATGGGGACCCAGCTAGACAGCCCAGTTCTACCCAGAGGCCTTCCCCACTTCAGTACAGCAGCTGAGATTCAACAGAGTTTGAAACGCACCCCTTTCCCCCTGTGCTACGCTGCTTCTCTGTGTTGGCCTAGTGGCTGAGGCCAGTGCCAGCCTGCCCCAGCTCCACAGCCATCCAGAGCCACGGATACTGAAGGGTCCTCCGTGGACCCCATCTCCCCTTTCCTGGCCCCATCCTTCCCATTCCAGCCTCACCCCCACCACAAGCCACTTAGCTTGTTGCCAAGCAGATGTCTCCGTAATCAGTCTCAGCCTCTTTGCCCAGCTCTCAGCCCGGCCTCCCACCATCTTACATCAGCAGCTCACAAATGAGCCCTGCACCGGGAGGTGATGTTCATCAACAGGAAAGCTAGGGTGGCTAATTGGTGTTTTTCCCCCAGGTCCATGCCTTGAAGTTGATAGATGATGCTGTCCCTGCCAGCCCAAGGCAGGAGGAGGGACTGGCAAGAGGGCCTGTGCCAGAGCCCTCACTTTAGCCAGGCAGCCCTGCCGGGGCATAGGATTTGGGGCTCAGAGAGACCACCTTCTTTGCATATTCTAGTTCATCCCACCCGGAATCAATCGGCTCCATCTTGCCACTTGTATGTCTGTGTGAAACCAAGTAAGACAAACAAACCTGAGCTCCGTGCTCTAGAGCAAGGTACTCAACCTTTCTGGTTCATGCTCTCTTTAAACCAGAGGAAACATAAGCTCCAGAGTCAAGGGCAAGAACTAAACAAAACATGGCAGCTGTAGCGTCCCCTGAGGAAGTCCGTTATCCCCCACATAGATCCTGTAGTCAAATATGTCTCAACCCAGCTCATCACCTTCCTTTGGATCTGTCCCCTTCCTTGTCCCCACTGCCATCCCAGGGCTAGGTACCTCTTTCCTTTTCCTTCTCAACGGTCACCAGCCTTGACAGTTGTACCTCCAATGTGGTTGACTAGTTAGGGCTCCACTGTCTTTGTTCTGAATGTCTTCAGCCCTGGATTTTCAGCAGCCTGACCAGTGTCCCTGTCCCTGTCTCCCCTGGGTTTTTTTCCACCACACTTACCACCAGAGTTGGCAGCAACAGAGAGCCCCTGAAACCTCACCAAATCACTCTGGCTTCAGAACAGGTGCGACTACGGCTCCTCGTTGCCCCCCAGGAAGAATCCAGTCTTGAGAGGAAAACCAGAGCAACCTTCACAGTGTGTCCCCGGCACCTTTGCCTCCCTTCCTGGGGTGGGGGGAACCCTGTACCATCGCAGGCCCTTGCCATCAGTAGCCCCTGCAAATGGTCTTCCTTTTTGTGCCAAGGTGAATGTACATTTAATGACTGGCATTGGGCCCAAGCTTCTCCAGGAAGCCTTTTTCTGGGGTTCCATTCTGGCTCCACAGTCCTGGCTGGCTTTTCTGTTGTGCCTAGTAGGTACTCATGTGAATGCTATACATTGCTCCTTAAAAGTTTTGCACCAGCACATGCCTTTCATCCCAACACTCAGGAGGCAGAAGCAAGTGGACCTCTGTGAACTCAAGGCCAGTCTGGTCTAGTGAAACCATGTCTCAAAAGAAAAAGACAGACTTTTCACCAACAAGAAGGCAAGGGCTACAGAATCTGAACCTTGCTCCAGCTAAGAAGGGTTTCTTCTTTAACCCAGCCTTGACCTAAGTAAGGGTTGCTGGGCCCTCAGGTCAGGTGGCCTCTTTGTGGGGTCTGAGGGCAGCAGCCTGGCCTCACTCGGCCCCCATTGTCTGCCTTGGGCTCCACAGGACACTCATTTTTTTTCCTAACCAAGTTATTTATTGCATCCACCTGCTCTTCCGGGCACTTCATTAGTCCTAAAACAACCCCCAGAGTCCTGGCAGCCAGGTCCAAACCTAGCAGCAGCTGGCAATCTTCTTGTCACATCTGTGCAAAAAACCGTTTCCTAGCTCTGGTCCAGGCCCAGAGGGCTTTCCTCCCTAGGGCTCCCTGCCTATATATATATATGCGGCAATCCTGTGGCTTTCTGAGCAGTGCCTCAGAGGGAGCCCTACTTCTTCACCTCTTCCCTCCAGGAAACCATGGTTTGCCCAGCCTGGTCTGCCTGAGAGATGAATCCCCTGCTGTCTTCACTGAGCTGACCACGTGCGAGGCCACCTGAGCTGCAGATGCTTGCTTTCCCTGCCTTTTATGGGTTGCCTTCCTTCAGAATCGTGTCACCTCAGGAGCCAGGCGTGGCAGTGCGTGTCTGGAATTGCAGTACTCAGGAGACTGAGGAAAGAGAATTGCTGTGACTTTAGGGCTAGCCTGGGCTATATAAGTACACCAAGTCAGTCAGGCTACACAGTAGGGCTCTATAACAACAAAAGAGGGATCAGAAGATAGTTCAGGTTTGCAAACCTAAGGACCTGAGTTTGATCCCTGGCTACCATATAGGAAGCCACAGCTGGCCCGCGCGTGACTTCAATCCCAGCATTCTGGAGGCAGAGGCAGAGGCAGGCCAGAATTCCAGGCTGGTCAGGGCTACATAGTGAGAGCCTATCTCAACCAAACAAGACAGAAGCTACGTACAGAGGAAGCTGGGACAAGAGACACCCAGGGATTTTCTAGCCAAAGTGGGGAGCTTCAGATTCAGTGAGAGAAAATATGGTTGAGGTCAGCTCAGGGAGCTGCCCAATTAGGACCTCTGACTTACAACACACACACACACACACACACACACACACACACACACACACGGTCATGTACAGAACCGTTCACTAAAGTTCCCTCTGGAATCCTTGTTTGCATTGCCCAGGGAGGCAAGGGAGGAGCTTCCCTCGGTGGGTCACTTCAGGTCAGTGTGTTCTTCTGTTAGGGCCTTTTTCACTTTCTAGCAGTACTGGGGAATTGAACTCAGGGCTTCATGCATATCTATACATGCGAGCAGTCTCCCACTCAGTGGTAGCCATAGCTGTCCTGGAACTTGTTCTATAGACCAGGCTGGCCTTAAACACTCAGAAATCCTCCTGCCTCTGCCTCCCCAGTGCCGGGATCAAAGGTGTACGCCATCCCTGACCAGGTTCTTCCTTACTTTTTTTTTTGTTTTTTTGAGACAGGGTGTCTCTGTATAGCTCTGGCTTTCCTGGAACTCACTCTGTAGACCAGGCCGGCCTCGAACTCAGAAATCCGCCTGCTTCTGCCTCCCGAGTGCTGGGATTAAAGGCGTGCGCCACCACGCCCGGCCCTTCCTTACCTTTTGAGATAGGTCTCCCTAAAACACCCAGGCTGGTCTCGAACTCCCTCTATACCTAGACAGACACTGAGCTTGAGAACCTTCTGTGTCAGTTCCCCAGACCGGGCTTGTCCCACCAGACCCTGCTGGGATGACACTTTTGTCTGTGCTGTGCTTTTTCTGGAGTTAACTTTGTAGTTGGGCTGAGCCTTCCCAGCAGACAGGGCCAGGATGAACTCAGGCCACCCCTGGCTTCTCTGAAAGCCAGGCTTAGGGTAGATGCTCTGGGGGTGAAGAAGAGAAAGTCGGTCAGGGCTCAGGCTTTTCCTCCCTGGTAACTAGGAGGATCCAGTACAAGTATCCAACCACTGGCAACTGTAAGCTGCTTCCTGGGCTGCCATTTGTCATCCCAGAGTCCTGTTTCAAACACAGGAGGTCTCAGAGAACCAGCTAGGGGCCTGGCTGTCCAGTGCTCTTCTACTAGTTGAACAGTCTCAGACCACAGTGAAGGGTCCCATAGATCAGCCTCTTCTCTGGTTCACAAAGGTTGGGTCACCTGCATGGACCTACAGAGGACTAGAGAAACATCTCAACTGGGGGTCTAGACTCACTTCCTCTAAGCCAGCCCGGGGTATTCTGTGTTCACTTCTACTTTGCAGGTACACACTATCTTTGACAGCGTTCTGAGCCACACTTTCATATTTACACGATGATGCCGGGCTGCCTGAAAGTGTCCCCGGGGTCTAGAGTGGGTCCCAGACCCACTTTAGTTTATGTTTCTTTTTTTAAAAAAAATTATTATTTTATTTTTATGAGTACGCTGTAACTGTACAGATGGCTGTGAGCCTTCATGTGGTTGTTAAGAATTGAACTTTTAGGACCTCTGTTCACTCAGTCCCTGCTTGCTCCAGCCCAAAGATTTATTTATTTATTATATGTAAGTACACTGTAGCTGTCTTCAGACACCCCAGAAGAGAGCGTCAGATCTCATTACGGGTGGTTGTGAGCCACCATGTGATTGCTGGGATTTGAACTCAGGACCTTTGGAAAAGCAGTCAGTGCTCTTACCCACTGAGCCATCTTGCCAGCCCCAGTTTATGTTTCAAATGTACTTATGAAATATAATCTGCACACTGCAGTGTTGTTGGCATGTCCAAGGACTGCACAGTATTATAATGTTCTACTTTTATTTTTTTCTTTTTCTTTTTGAGGCAGCATCTGCATATCCCTGGCCGGCCTGATACTTGCTAGGTAGACCAGGCTAGCCTCGAATTCAGAGACAGGCTTTTCTCTGCCTCCTGAGGGATGGAATTAAAGTCGGGCACCATAATGTCCCACTTATATGAACATGTTATATGTGTCTGTATTCATACATGCTACCACACACATGTGAAGGTCAGTTCTTCACATGTAGGAGTGGGTTGTGGGGAATCACACTCAGGTTGTCAGCCTCCTCCATCCGATGAGTCATCTTCCCTGCCCACTCCCACCCACCATTTTTTTTTTTCTTCCTTTTGAGATGGGAGTCTCATGCTGGCTAGGTTTTTGGGCTTTTTGTTTTGTTTTAGTTCTTGGTTTTTTTGTTGTTACTACACCCTAGCTGGCCTGTAACTCACTATATAAACCAAGTCGGCCTCAAAATCAGATCCTGCTGCCTCTGCCTCCCTTTTGCTAGGATTAAAGGCGTGCACCACCAGGTCCAGCCGCCCACTGACCTTGAACTTCTGCATCCGGCTCCCAAGCACTGAGATTACAGGCTCATGCTGGCTACTGCCTTCTGGGGACCGATATCAAAGCTTGATTGAACCCAGGGCTTTCTGCACACTAGCCTAGCACTCTGCCACATGAGCTGCGCGCAGCCCTAGTAACCTGATTTTTGAGCTTCTTTCTCATCAACCCCAGAAGAAACTCGGTACCACCTATCAGTGTTCTCGCCTGTCTCTCCACCACCCCTAGCCCTAAGCAAACTGCGAGCTGTGCTTTGTCTTTATAAAATTTGTTGATTCCTGGCATTTTACGTAAACAGAGGTATAATATATATATAATTTTACCGTTGCCTATTTTCAAGGCCTGTCCTCTGTGACTGATGTTTCTATTTGTGCGTGGAATGAAATACCAGTGTGTGGATTCCACATTTCACACAGAGGCTGGCAAACACTTGGGGTGTTTACACATTTGCTTAAATGATGCTACCATCCACCTCTCATTCCTGTTTGTCTCTGGTCCTGTTAACTTGTCTCGCTGTGCCAAAAGCATCTCTTCTGAAAATGGAGATATTCCCCTTGGCTCCCCAGTGCTGGGTGAGGCACAGAAGCGGTGTCAGCCACCAGGGATGCTATTCAGAGATGAAGACACAGTCCCTATGTCCGGTGAACTTTCTCACTGAGCCTTGGACCTTGCCGGAACGGTGGGAGAAGACACTAGGCCTGGTGTGGGGACCCTGGCTGGGCCCTGGAAGCAGCTGCTTCCCTGGCTAATGTCAGCTTCCTCTCACTACTGATTTCTGGATCAGCAGCAGGTGGCAGGTCATAATGATCAGCAAGCAGCTGCCTCCTCACAGGGAGAGCCCTTTACAGGGTGCTCTATCCAGCAGACAGGAGGTGTGTCAGGGTGTGCAGACTTCAGCCCCAAAGCTAATCAACATTATTGACATGTGGGAAGGGAGGGCAGAAGCAGGCAGCTTGGGACCCAGCAGGACTGATTTATTGGTTAATTAGTCTTTTCTACAGCCACCGGGCTTCCTCAGCTGTGTGTGGGGGGTGAGGGTAGGGGGGATTGGGTAGGGTAATCAAGGCCCATAGGAGGACAGCTGGGGCCAACTTGAGGCTCTTGCTAGCCAGGAACACCAAGGAGCTCAGGGAATAATACAAGGTGTCTGGGCTGCTGACCCAGCACCACACTACAGGAAGCCCACTGGCCACACTGCCTCAGTAGCCAAGGATAACTTTGAAGGAAGATGTCTAGGAGCTCTGAAGCTTCTAGAACATGGAATCGGATCTGGGGTGCAGAAGAGCTGCAAGTGAAAGGCCAGCCCGGGCTGGGGCTAGAGCTCAGTGGTAAAGCATTGCCTACCATTCATAAAGGCTTGGTTGGATTCCATAAAAAGCATCATTAAAAACAAACAAGAGATAAAAAATATAAACCAGTGGAAACCAAAGAAACCTCAAGGAACAACAACAACAAAAAAGGCCAGGGAGCACGGCGTGGTGGCGCACGCCTTTAATCCCAGCACTCGGGAGGCAGAGGAAGGCGGATAGCTGTCTTCAGACACTCCATCAGATCTCTTTACGGACGGTTGTGAGCCACCATGTGGTTGCTGGGATTTGAACTCAGGACCTTCGGAAGATCAGTTGATGCTCTTACTCACTGAGTCATCTCACCAGCCCGGCAGGTGGATTTCTGAGTTCGAGGCCAGACTCGTCTACAAAGCGAGTTCCAGGATAGCCAGGGCTATACAGAGAAACCCTGTCTCGAAAAAAACCAAAAAAAAAACCAAAAAAAAAAAAAAAAAGGCCAGGGAACATAAAATCTGTCCTGACCTTTGATTTCTGTACTTGTCAAAGCATGCTAATCATATCTACCTTCCAAGGCTCGCTTGATAAGTGAGGTACACTGTCAGAGCTGCTTGAACAAGCCAGGGAGTCTGGGACACCCATTACCCCAGCACTTGGGTCATCTAAACAGGAGGATCAGAAGTTTAGGGTCATCCTTGGCTACAGCTGCCAGTTCTAGGCCAGCCTGGTGTGCTTGAATTAGTCTCTGCCCCCTCTTTGAGAATTCCTTAAATTAGGTCAGGGCTTGGGACCAAAAGGGTCTAGTCAGAGGTGACAGAAGAAACTGGGCATGGAAGGTACGGCAAGGTGAATGGACTGTTGTCCTGCTAGACTGGCTCTGGATAGGGGCTGAGGCTGCCTCCCTGTGTCTAGTTGGGTGGACCAATTTTAACCACCCATGTGTCCCTGTAACTTTGCCTCTGCTTTTCAGTGGAGCCTGGAGAGGCTGCCATGCCCTAGATGCTCTTTGGTGGCATTCTGCTGCCCAGGGAAGAGGACAGACCGACAGCTGTCAAGAGTCCAAGCAGGTAGGGTTATTGCGGTCCCCTGGCGGACAGGGTTAGTCCAGTCTCTCCAGCGCGCAGGGCATCCCCTCTGGGCTCCATACTCCAACCGCGAGGTCTGGCGTCGCGAGGATAGCCGGCGGGGCCCGAAGACGCCGGCTGGACACGACGGAGGGCTCGATGAACGCGGTGGTGGTGGCGGTGGCGGTGGCGGCGACGGCCGCAGGGCCACAGGCGGCGGAAGCGCGCGCGGAAGTGGCGGGAGGCGAGCGAGTAGACGAGCGGGTTGAGGCAGGAGTTGGCGTAGGCGAGGCAGTGCGAAGCCAGGCGACAGGCGTAGGTGGCCGGGCTGAAGGCGAAGCGGCCGTACCAGAAGCAGAGGATGAGCGCGTGGTGCGGGCCCCAGCAGAGCGCGTAGAGCGCGGCCACCACCAGCATGGCGCGCCCCGCGCGGCCGGTCGCCCGTCTGCGCGCCTCTGCCGCCGCCGCGCCCGCGGGACCCACGGCGGCCCACAGGAAGCACAGCGTGCGCCCGTAGGCCAGGCTCACCACGGCCACCGGCAGCAGGTAGCCCGCGGCGAAGGTGGCCACGTCCAGCGCGCGCCGCCGCGCGTCCTCCCAGGCGGGCACGCAGAGCTCGAGCGTGCCGTAGCGCACTGTGCCGTAGTAGCTTAGGTAGGGCGCGGAAAAGAGCGCCGCCAGCAGCCACACGAGCCCCACGGCGGCGCGCGCGTTGCGCGGGGTGCGCAGGGCCCGGGAGCGCAGCGGGTGTCGCACGGCCAGGTACCTGCGGGCGAGGGCGGGGGCAGGGAGGTCAGGGGCGGGACCTGAGAGCCCGCACCCTTGTCTGCCTTAATTTCCCCATCCAATCCCCCTTGCCTGGCATCTAGCAAGGGCTCAAAGAGAAGAGACTCGTCGGCTAGGGAATTTCAAGCCATGGATAAATGTGAGGCAATGTGAGTAAGGTATAGGGACCTTAGCTTCACAATTCCAATTTATACCAGGCCCCCTGCGCTGACACTTGGGTGCATAGAAATGCCTTCTGGAAGTCCACACTGGAGGCCGGAAGGGCAGGTACCACTGAGGCCTTCCTTTCCTCCCACCAAAGTCTGGTCCCTAGTTATATTCTGCTAGCTAATAAGAATCTGTCCAGGTCCCTCTCTGGCCTGCCCCAGGTACAGCTCACCTATCCACTGAGACGGCCGCCAGGGTGAAGCTGCTGGCATACATGGTGAGGTAGATGAGCAGATGTACGGTCTTGCACACGAAAGCCCCAAAGAGCCAGGCATCCAGTGTGTAGATAGCCGCCTGGAAGGGCACGCAGCACAGAATGAAGCAAAGGTCGGCCACCGCCAAGTTGAGGATGAAGAGATCCGTGGTACTGCCGGGTTCCTGCCAGGCACTTGGGCCAGGCTGCAGCAGCACGGCCAACACCAGCCCATTACCCACCATGCCCAACAGGAAGATGAAGGCAAAGACCACCGGCACTGCCACAGCCCCTACGCTCCCTGGGCTGTCCAGCGAAATGTTCTGGATGTCAGCCATTTTCCTATCAAATGAGGAAGAGAAAATGGGTCTTCAGACAGGAGGCCAGGTCTCCAGGCACTTGACCCAGGGATCTGGTTCCTCCAGCCTGGTTCTGACCAGGTATCTGGGCTAGAAGTTCATGAAGGACAGAAGAGGGTAGAGCAAAGCCAAAGTCAGCGTGTGAACATACACAGAACCTGTCTCGGTCACATTGGTTGTGTGTGTGTGTGTGTGCGCGCACACACACACACACACACACACACACTAATCCTTGGTTTCCTAGGGAACACCTCTGTAACCCAGAACCTGGAAGGCTGTTTGGGTTATTCTAGATTTATGAGGCACACGGAGACACAGGCAGAATAAGAAGACGCTGTGGCCGGTGAGAGGCATCATAAACTCTGGCTATATTTTCTTTTTCAACCATGTTGGACGCTCGGGGGAGAACTTTGAATTTAGGGGCATTTTTGTGGAGACAGGCCGCACCGGTGACACCCCTGAGTCACTGAAGAGTCCTTCCTCATGAGAGCACTACAGCAGCAGAGCTAGGAAGACCACAGAAGTCACCGCCTCCGCTCTGCACGTAAGGAAACTGAGGCCTAGAGAGGTGACCCGAGTGGCTAATATCACACCCTGAGTGACAGCTCTGGGGCTGCGGTGATCCTGACTCCTAGGCTGGAATGCGCAGCTGAAGGACTGCAACAGGTGCTACCCGACTGCTCACATGTGTCCCCGGGCACGTGTCTGTGCGCACATTGCCTGGTTTCATCCCTGCTCCGAGCCACAGTTTACAACCTGTGGGTCCTCTTGCGCTCCAGGAACCAGCGCAGCAGTGGGATGACTTAGGAGCAGGGAGGCAGGGAGGACGGAAGAAGGGGGACATCTGCCCCTACACAGCACCCACACGCAGCAAGCCCCTAAGCCCGGCATAGGCAGCACCCACCTCAGCCCTAGGCACTGGGCCCCTGCATGCTTCCTGGTAGAACGGCCAGGCTGGCGCTTCTTGGTTCAGTCCTTGCTTGCCTCCACGCAGGTACGCCTCTGCTTCCTATTTCTCTCTCTTCATCTTCAAGGCCCCTCCTCTCCTCTCCCCTGCCCTCAGCTGTCCGCTGAGTTGGATGTTGGGCACTCGCTACTGCTCCGGAGTGGACTGGCCACCTCCTCCTCAGACCCCCCCCAACCCCGATTTCCCCGGGGTGGCATGCTCTTCAGCGCGGCTCTTCCCTGCCTGTCTGCGTTGTTGCCACCTCATTCTCGCTTTGCTTTCACGGGCAGTAACCCATTGATCTCCGCTCTTTGAGATTGGCTTTCGGGGTTAACCCTTTGCTGCCCAGGGCTCAGCCCATTCCTGGCACCTCCCACCTCCAGTGGTCTGTGACTCCTCCCCCTCAGTGCCTTAGCTTCCCTGGCTCCAAGTAGAACTCTGATCTAAGGTCAGAAAGGATTTCTAATTTTAAATGGAGTTTCCAAGGCTGGGAAGCCAGGACCAAAAGCTCTTTGTTGTGGACTTCAGGTAGGAACCACAGGAGGCTTCAGTTCCTGTGACTCCCCAAAGACCCACTTCATTCCCTAAGCTAGTTTCAGGGGCTTCATCGACTGGAAGCCAGGTCTTGGTTTAGCCTGAAAGCCACGGAGAAGCTAGAGAAGGTTCCAGAGGGAGAACATGACCTGTGCCTTTCCATCTTGTAAGAAGTTTGTTGTGGCTGAGGTGAAAAAGGAGAGAGGATTTGCACTTAATTCACCTGAGGGCCTCTTATCCAGGCACAAACCAGAGGCTAGGAGATGTGGCTGAATGGTTGGCATGAGCCCTGGGAGGAGTGCAGATGGCCAAATGCTTCCAGGGGTAGAGCAGCTGCCACTTGGGGAGGTAGGAGCACTAGACTTGCCAACCAAGAGACTGGATATTGGACAACTGTATCAAGGGCAGAGAGCTGGGAAGAAGAATCCTTCCAGAAGCGGAAGGTGGGGGGGGGGGGCACATCAGAGGCCAGTGTCCCCTGGAGCCAGGACTGGAAGATCTGGGCAACACTCAAGACCAGTTCCTGTGGGAAGTCCCTGTGCAGTTACCAGTGCTTGCGGGGCCTCTCTAGTGTCACTGACGCCACTCACAGAGACTCACTGGACGGAGCTATTAGGAATCAGACCTAGAAGCCGCAAAGCTGACTTTCACAACCTTTGGAGCCGGTGATCAGAAAGGCGGGCTCTTCAGATGCCTGGACAGGGCAATCGTAGGTCTCTAGACATGATGTGAGATTTTGAAAATCAAGGATGACAATGCAGTAGACTTCCAGAAGTGTGAATCCACATATCCATACCTAGATATGTGGATATGGATATGGATACCTAGAGTCCCAGACTTAGGTGGGTTCTATGACCTCTTCCGACCTCTTGGGACACCCCCACTGGCCCGGCCTCTAGAACCCCCTCCTTCCCTGCTGGGGTTGGGCTCAAAGTACCCGTGTAGAGGGTTCTGAGAAGCAGCAGGTCTGAGCTGGTACAGTAGTGAAGGAGAGAAGGGAAGGGAGGCAGTCTGCCTGGCTATGGGGCAGGGAGGACAGACCATCATGGCTGGAGCTCTGGGGTGTCCTTACCACCACCTCCTCCCCTTGCTCCTGCCAGCCTCCATCCTGAATCCCCATCCCATCCCCCATGCTCGATGCAGAGGACAGGGACAGCATAGCCTGGGAGCTGGAGCCTGGGATCAACAAGGCGAGGACTTAGGGTTGATCTGAAGCTGGTCTTCTGGTCTTCCGGCTTTCCACAGGGGCCCGAAGACTATTGGTAAATGCCCACTCTGGATTACATGCTGTGCCTACTGGGCACCTTCTAGGACCCCTTCTGGATGGCAGAAGAGTTGCAAGGTGAGAGAATCGATCCTGGATCAGCAGGCTTGCTGAGTTCCACCCTGCTTGACAGCATGGAGTTAACACTGAGGTCAACTGGCCTTGGAGGTCAGGGTGCAGCCGCTCCAGGAGCCGCCTCCTGACAGACAATGCCCGCAGCAGTGTCTGGGAGCTGCAGGAGGTGGTTCTCCTGCTGTGCCGCTGGATGGCAGTCTAGCATAGGTGTGGGTGGGCCCGGGGCCTGGTGTTCTGGACCTGGCTGGGTATGCCACCCACATCACCTAGTGGCTGCTGTTGATCCCTGGGCATGAGCTGTCAGCCTACGCTGGACACATCCATCAAACTGGGGTACCTGGCATCAGGTGCCGGACCCACTCTGGGTAGCGTGCAGGTGTTTCTGCTCTTGACTTTATTGGCTTACAGTTCCACTAGGCCCCTCCCAACAGTGACCTAGCATCATCATCTGCCGCCATAGCCTGCCAGATGTAGCAGTGTATAAGGAGGATGGCTCCCTACCCAGCCCTTCCTCCTCTTTACCCCCCACTCCTTTTTCTGTTTTCATGTGTTCCTAGCTGACCTCTCTCCTTCTGTCCCCCCTTTCTCTGCCTCAATCCCTTTTCCAGGTTTCTGAGGCTCCCTTTCCCCACAATAAACTTTCTTATATCAGGTCTGTTGCGTGGTGTGATTTTTCAGGGGGACACCTTGGCATCGGCCCACCGGGAACTCCCTAACTACCACCACCATGCTTTGTATTTCAGAACAGGCATTGCCACAGTTGTCTCCAGCTAGGCTGTGACCCTTTCAGCACTACCGGGTTGCAAAGGAGGATTCCTGGAACCCCAGCTTTAAGAATCTGCAAGGTGGCCGGGCATGGTGGCACACGCCTTTAATCCCAGCGCTTGGGAGGCAGAGGCAGGCAGATTTCTGAGTTCGAGGCCAGCCTGGTCTACAGAGTGAGTTCCAGGACAGCCAGGGCTACACAGAGAAACCCTGTCTGGAAAAACCAAAGGGGAAAAAAAAAAGAATCTGCAAGGTTAGATTGGAGCTTGCTGACAGTCCCAAGCTGTTCAGGAACTAGGCAGGGGAGCTGGAGAAAGAGGCAGGAGCCTCGCTTCCTGTTTTTGTTGTTGCATTGTTGTTGTTTTAATGAAAAAGCAAGTCCTATTTGCCCTCTGTGTTCTACTTCAGGAAAGTGGAGCTTCCCAAGGCCACACCCCCACACTGAGCCTACAGCAGCCCTCAGAAGCCTGCTGGGCTGAGCCTGAGAGATTCCCCTCCTCCCTTCCCGCAGCGGAGCAAGGTCAGCAAAGTGGGAAGGAGGCCACACCTATGGTAATGGAGCAGCAGGTGGGACGGTTGTGGGTAGGAAGACAAAGGACAGGGCCTTCGCAGCAGCAAACCAGCCCCTCTGGCCTGGCCTGAGGGCTGCCAGACAGCCTGGTCCAAGGCCCCCAGCTCGAAGAGGCGGGGCAGCCAGCGGCTGCAGCCTGAACGCGCTGCGCCCCCTGGCGGCTGACTATCAGACAATCAGTTTTTGAACCAGAGACAGAAAGGTGTGGCTCCCTATGGAACATCAGCTCTCTAAAGTGGGGGGGGGGGGGGGGGACTGGGACCTGCACAGGGGCCTAAGGCCATGGGGTTAAGGACAAAGAGCTCTAGAAAACAAGGATTCGATGTCCTTCAGTGGAGACCTGCTTTCTTCTTTCTGGGGCCTGAACCTCTGCTATCTCCTAGCAACACAGTCTAGGAACAATTCTCATTTGGCAGTTACATTTTATCCTTCGGATAGGGCACAGGAGACAAGGTGTCCACCAAGCTTAGGCTGCAGAAAGGGTCCACAGGGCTGGTTCTCCACTGCCCTGCACAGCAGCAAAGAACATGCTGTATGTACGAAATGGCGGCTCCCAGACACAGCATCCCGACTTAGTTTGGGGGGACTACCCTCAGAGATCCACCTCCTGCCTGATTCTTCAGGTAGCCAGAGGACTACACCTACCCAGAAAGAATAAAGCAGATGGAAGTGTCAGCCAATTTCCACATTGTTGATCACAATTGTTGTACGATCACAAGTACGGGCCCATTTTCTTTTCTTTTTTTAAAAGATTTATTTATTATATGTAAGTACACTGTAGCTGACTTCAGCCACACCAGAAGAGGGCATCAGATCTTGTTACGGATGGTTGTGAGCCACCATGTGGTTGCTGGGATTTGAACTCAGGACCTTAGAAGGAGCAGTCAGTGCTCTTAACCGCTGAGCCATCTCTCCAGCTCCCACGGGCCCATTTTCAACCAGGCTCTAGAAGTCTGGGTTGAGTCACAGCCTCTGATCTGGGCTGACCAGAGGAGCCCTATGATGTCACTGGCTCTGCAGGAACTTTGGCTCTGCAGGTCTCTACCCAGAGCTTAGGACAGAGCTCCATGCAGCCGCCCCACCTCCACGAAGGCTTCCACACAGCGGTCAATGTCTTCCTCACTGTGTACTGCCGAGATCTGTACCCGGATCCGGGCCTTGCCCTTAGGGACCACAGGGTAGCTAAATCCGATGACAAAGATACCTGGGAAAACAGCAGGGGTACACCAGAGGCTTTGGGGCTATGACACGTAAGGGCCTACTGTCCCATGGTCCACCCACAAGAGCAAGGGATGCCCAAGCTGACAGGCATGGGACCACCTCATAGCCTGTGGTTTGTTAAGTCTGGAAGATGGCTGATCTAAGGAGATGTGGGCAGCAAGGAGCAGGGTGTGGATATAGGGAGGAGCTACAGTTTACAGGTGTTCTTTTCTCTAAGGACAACTCTGCCCCGATCTTCTCTTACCTTTCTTTAACATGTCATCCGCCATTTGAGAAGACAATCGGGCATCTCCCAGCATCACAGGGCAGATGGGGTGATCGGCTCCTGAGACAGTGAAGCCAGCGGCTTCCATCTTACTGCGGAACCTGGGGGCACAGCTGAGTGTCACAGGGAACTGAAGGCCATGGAGCCCGAGGAAGAGGCTCAGGATCTATGCCCACCGGTTAGAAGAAGGAAAATAAAAGACAGACATACAGGCCCAAAGAGCAGGTGAGGCACAAGGGGGGCGCTGGAAGGACAAAGGGAGGTGGGGAAGTAGGCATATCAAGCGAGGGCATTAGAGACTGAAGGAGTATGCTCTGGCAGAGAGGGTGGGAAGGAAAAGAGGCAGGCAGGAGGAGGCAGGAAGCTGTGTGGCTCCCATCTCTCCCTTGCTCTGATCCACCCCCATGGGCACCATACCGCCGGGTCTTGGCAGCCATAGACTGGACAATGGCATTACTCTCCATGAGCAGATCTAGGGCCTTAGAAGCACAGCCGACAACAGCAGGGGGCAGGCTGTTGGAGAAGAGGTAGGGCCGAGAACGCTGCCGTAGCAGGGACACCAGCGGCTCAGGCCCAGTGGTATAGCCCCCTGAAAACAGAAAAAAAAAAGTTGAAGAGGGGGGCCAGGAACTGCCTGAACCCCTCCTATCATTCATACCGACCCCCTCTCTGACTCCTGCCCCCAACTTTCTCTACAGCGACGAGGCAGGCCCTGCGTGTGGGGAAGTAGACACCATAGACAGGATTCTGTAGGCACCTGATGCTCCGCCCAGCGCCTTCCCCAGGGTGGAGTTGATGATGGTGACCTGGTCCATGACGCCTAGCAGCTCATCTGTGCCCCTGCAAAGAAAGTAACCACGGCCGTCACCGGCCACCGGACGTCCCACCCATTCCTGCAGAAGCCCCCACCCAGCCCTCAGATGTTCCCACCTTCCAGTGGGCCCAAGAAAGCCAGTGGCGTGGCATTCATCCACAAAGACCAGGGCACCATATTGGGCGGCAAGGCGGCAGATGTCCTGTAGGGGAGCGATGTCACCATCCATGGAGAAAGCTCCATCTGTGGCCACCAGGCGCAGCCTGTGCTTCTGTGGGACAGAGAAGAGCAGGTGATGAGACGTAGGGACGACCAAAGCACGCACCTGCTCTACGGCAGCCTTGAGGCCGTGTCCTGGGCCTTGCCAATCTCTCCTAGGCTTAGCCACTTTAGCCCTGTCCCTGAGAAAGGGCTCAGACCTTAAGCGGGCAAGCTGGAGTGGGGACCGGTCCTAGACACACCCACACACCTTCTGCTTAAAAGATGCTTCCTGATCTCAGGTAACATGGAGCTACAGAAAAGTCTTGGGCAGAAGGGATGAGGAAGTCAAGATGGCTCCCTCTGCTCTTCGGGCTCTTTGGGAAAGGGGGAATCCTTCCAAGTCTGATTTCCCTGAGCAGGGAAATGGAGGCCTTTCTCTGGAGCCCCAGGGCCTCATCCCACCTGAGCCTCTTTCAGCTTCGCTTCCAGGTCAGCCATGTCCAGGTGGCGGTAACGGTATTTGTGGGCCTTGCACAGTCGGATGCCGTCAATGATGGAAGCATGGTTCAGCTCATCTGACAGAACTGCGTCCTCTGGGGTCAGCAGAGCCTACGGGGAGGAGTTCTTATATAGCCCCCAGAAGTATCCCTTCCCTCATAACTCCCCTCGAGGCAAAACCCTGCCTCTACCGGATGCCTAGATAAAACGTCAGGTAAAATGTCAGATAAAAATGTCAGGTCAGAACCAGGCTCCTGTCACCCCCTGCCTTCCAGTTTACATAGGTTGTTCAGTGGCACCGAGATGCTGCGAGCTCTCCCAGATGCCCAACTCCAAGCCACCCACAGCCTCTACACACCTCAAATAGGCCAGCGTTGGCATCGAAACAGCTGGGATAGAGGATGGCGTCCTCGCGCTGGTGGAAGCGGGCTATCTTGGCTTCTAGATTCTTATGGATGCTCTAAAGGACACAGGCAGGTAAAGATCAGTGCCAGCAGGCTTTGTGGGACAAGTCCTAGAGGACAGAGGCTTAGGTGGCCACCCACAGACCCCGTGCAGGAAGCCTATAGCCTCTGCCACACATTTCCTGTGGCACAGATGACTCTTGGAGCCTTGAACTGTCGCAGCTGCTCCCACCTTGGAGGTTGGGCTCTGGCAGGTCTGATCCCGAGCGCACCTTTGTCTGCAGTGGAGATCTGTCTAGTATTGGGATTCTGAGTGATGCTGGGGACAGAAGACATGTCTTCACATCAGACTGTCTTTGTTGTTTCTCCGCAGCAAAGAAGAGGATCACATTAAGTGAGCCCATGCTTACTTTGGGGCTCCACCACTTAGACTTGGGAGCTGTTTGGTCCGACTCAAAGAGTTTTGTTAGAAAATGTATGGCCGGGCATGGTGGCCCACCCCTTTAATCCCGGCACAACGCACAGCACTTGGGAGGCAGCGGCAGGTGGAAGTCCAGGAGTTTGAGGCCAGCCTGGTCTACAAAGCGAGTTCCAGGATAGCCACGGGTTGTTGCACAGACAAACCCTGTCTTAAAAAACCAAAAAGAAGGCTATCACCTCTGGTGGCACAGCTTCTACAGACATTCTGGAGACAAAGCTCCAGCTCTGCCTTCTGTCCCTTTCCTGCAGCGTGGCCACGGCAGGCGCTCTGTCTGTCCTACAGGTGGGGAAACGGAAGCTCAGAGGTCAGGTTCCTGGTCCCAGGCTTCTCAGAAGAGGCCTGCCCCAGCCTGGTAGCACTGAAGCTCGGGCTGACAGTGGGCCCTGCCTTGGGACTCGTTAAATTGGCTGAACACACAGACAGCCAAAGCCAGTGCCCACCCAACATCCTATGTATACCTGGGTTCCACAGATAAATCGAGTAGAACTGAGGCCAGCTCCAAACTCCTCCAGAGCCTGCAGACCTGCCTGGATCACCTCAGGGTGGCTGCTCAGACCCAGGTAGTTATTGGCACAGAAGTTGAGGATTCCTAAGGTAGAGAAGACCAAGCATGTTGCCTGTGTCTTTAATCCCAGCACTCAGAAGGCAGAGGCAGGCACATCTCTGTAATTGGGAGGCAGAGGAATCCCTCTGATTTTTGAGGCCAGCCTGGTCTACAGAGCAAGTTCTAGGACAGCCAGGGCTACACAGAAAAACCTGTCTCAATAAAGAAAAAAAAAAGAAGGAAGGAAGGAAAGAAGGAAGGAGGGAGGGAGGGAGAGAATGAGGGAGGGAGGGAGAAGAAAGAAAGAAAGAAAGAAAGAGCAAAGAAAAGAAAAGAAAAGAAAAGAAAAGAAAAGAAAAGAAAAGAAAAGAAAAGAAAGGAAGGCATGCAAGAAAGGGAAAACAGACTTGGTGATGCACCCCTTTAATCCAGCACAGGGGGCAGAGGCAGGTGGACCTCTGGACAGAGTAAGTTCAGAGAGAGAGAGAGAGAGAGAAGAAGAAGAAGGAGGAGGAGGAGGAGGAGGAGGAGGAAGAGGAGGAGGAGGAGGAGGAAGAACCTGTAAAGACCGCATAGCGCTAGGCCCTGGGACAGGGCCAGAGGAAGTCAACTTGGATTTATCCTTGAGAGGCAACAGCTGCACAGAAGGTCCCATTCTAGGGAGAGGCAAAGAGGCTGTGAGTCCACAGCACAGTACATGGATTATACATGTACACAGCAGGATTGGAAGAGGTCTGTCTCTCTCTGCTTTGTACCTTGAAGGACGAGAAGAAGTTTCAACCCTGGCTTTGAATAACATTCTGTCTAAGGGGATCCCAGACCTTCCTCACAGGTTCTGTAGCCGCAGGACCACAGTCACCTCGGTTTTACTTTTCTTGATTGTGAAAGGGACCTAAGTTCTCCAGTTCCAATGACCACACATCTGCTGCCATAGCATTGCATCTCCAGAGGGGTGTCCCAGAGACCTCAGCTATCCATGGCTTAAAAAGCTAATAAGGTGGGGCTGGAGGGATGGCTCAGCAGTTAAGAGCACTGACTGTTCTTCCAGAGGACTGGGGTTTAATTCCCAGCACCCACAGGGCAGCTCACAAATGCCTTTAACTCCAATATCTGACACCCTCACAAAGACAAACACACAAATGCACATAAAGTAAAAATAAACAAATAGCCTACGAACTTGATTCTCCCAAAGTCTCATCATTTGTGTGTGGTGTGAGTGCTGGGCAAGCGCTCTGCCACTGAGCCACATCCCCAATTTATAGATTATATATCTCTCTGAAATCACTCCGGGAGAGCTGTTTGGTCTGGCTGAAGGTTTCGTTAGGAGACAAGCGGTTCATTCTATGGTTCTCTTTAGGGAAAGACAGGTACAGACATGGAAACTTCTGCAGCCTTAATAAGCCCCTTGCTTGCTTGCTTGCTTGCTTGCATGCTTGCTTGTTTGCTTAGACTTTAGCCTCTTGGGTGGAGGCTGGCCTTCCACTCCAATATCCTGTGACATTGGGGCTGGCCAGTGGAGGGTCTAGGTAAATCTGGTTGTATTTCACCTTTTTCCTTTCTTTTTTTTCTTTTTTTGGTTTTTCAAGACAGGGTTTCTCTGTATAGCCCTGGCTGTCCTGGAACTCACGCTGTAGACCAGGCTGGCCTCGAACTCAGAAATCCGCCTGCCTCTGCCTCCTGAGTGCTGAGATTAAAGGTGTGCCCCACCACCTTTTTATTTATTTATGGTTTTTGAGACAGGGTTTCTCTGTGTAGACCTGAATGCTGGGATAAGAGCATGCTTCCTTTCCCTAAAAATTAGTCTCTCAAATCAGGCTTGGTGCTGTATGCCTTTGATCTCAGCAATTTGGACGCTGAGATCAATTTGGAGGCTGAGACTAGCCTGGTCTACAAAGCAGGTTCCAGGACAGCCAGGGCTACACAGAGAAACCCTGTCTCAAAAAACCGAGGAGGGAAATGGACTCTCTTGCATACAGATGTCATCAGGAATAAAGGTGCAGCAACTGGAGCCCTTCACACACATCTGCTCAAGGAAAGTTTTGTTCCAGTCACTCCTCCTGGAAACTGGGTGTAGGGAGCTGATGCAGCTGGATGTCGTTCTCTTTTTCTCACAGGGTGGGGTCTCAGTGCAGCCTAACCCTCGGCACCCAAAAGGTGCTGACGGATTAAAATCACCTCCCTCCTTCGAAACAGGTTTAAACAGGTGGAGTTAACACTAGGAGGCCATAGTGTGCCCCAGACAGACCAGCAGCTACGAGTGCACGTGCCTCTCCCACACCCACCCTAGGGCCTCCATGCACATGCAAGCCTTGGAAGGGCTCTTGGCCTCCTGACCAGGTACGAGGACTCCCAGGAGGAGAAGTTACCTCCGGAGATGCCGTCCACGAGGATGCACGGTCCCTGGCGGGACGTGATCACCCGCTCACTCTTCCAGGTGCCGGCCCCGCGGATCCCTTCCAGCTCGCTGTCCAAGATGCAGCGCAACTGAGCCAGTGCTGAGTGAGCGCGGCGGCCCGGGGACAGCGCCGCGCGCCACATGAAGCTGGCCCACATCGCGCCCACAGCCTGAAGTGCGCCGGCCAGCGGGTTGTCTCGCGCTCCCCGTCACGTGGCGTGGGCAGGGCCCCGGCAGCCAATCAGAACAACAGGAGCTCACTTTAAAAGGATGGTAGACCCCACCCGCAGGCGGAGCCTGACAGCGTCGGCCAGCCACGAAAAGACTGATTTGTAAATCGAGACCCGGGAGGTCCGCGCTGGGGAAGCTGAGTAGGCGGAGAAAAGGACTTCTACGCCTCTCCTCCCTAGACCTTGCCTACACACCTACCTCTCCCGAAGACCCACCTACGTGCCCAGCCGACCTTCCTGTTGGAGAGTTCCTGTCACTCCAAAGCTTCGTTCGCTATACTCCGGCGCGAACGTGGCACCAGCTCTCCCCACATTGCCGGTCCGATCGCTCCTCTCTCCTCCAGTTAAAGAAAAATGCACCACTCAGATTTTTTTTCCTTTCCAGTTTTATTTTAAAGTTTAAAAATTACAACCACAGTAATTTTTCCCGGGCACTAGTTGTTACACTTGTTTAAAAAGGGGGGGGGGGTTAGGGTGCGCGAGTTTCCTATTTTATTAAAATAAGAGAAAGACAACTGTACAGATTTTTTTCTCCCAGCTCCCGAAGTGAGACTAAGTCCTAGTCTTAGATATGGATATATACATATACACACATGCACACAATTCTGGCTCTCTAAAGCTACCTAGCAAATTCGAATCAACTGGAGTATGTCTTACAGTCCACTCCCTGCCTCTCCCCCTCCTCAGCTACTTAGAAAAAAACTAGTAAAAGAGGTTCGAGGGGCTTTAAGTGGCAGCTGGTAGACCTGAAGCGGCACCAAGCAAAGCCACATCTTACACAGGAAAGGGAAGAAAGGAAATGTACAAAGTCCTGCTAGGACACAATCCATCAATCGCGTGGAAAAATCCCAAGTTTCCATAGGCACACTGAGGCACTTGGCTGATTCCCCACCCCTCCCCCTAAGTCGACTCCCGGTTAACCAGAGTCTGCTGAAAAAGACCCCTCCGTCCCAATGGCTAGATCCTGGTTGTGAGAAGCGGTGGCTTCTCTAACCAGCTGTCACTTGGACCCCTTTCCCCCTATAGACAATGGGGAGGCACTAGGGCAGAAGAGAAAAAGAAACCAGGTCCCCAACTTACCACTGTTGGTAGGGCAGCCCGGGGAAATTTTCCTCCCTCCTTGGCCAGCTAGGTGGGGTATCACCTGCTCCCCCATCAAAGGTTTTGAAAAGCTTACAAGGGATAAGTAACCTAAGAAAGCCTTAAGAGATCCTGGGTCCCCTCACCTAGCCAGATCTTTGCCAGTTCCTTCATAGTAAACAAATCACCGACTGAAACACACAACCTCCCTCCCCCATCCCTAACCCCGTAAGAAGGTTAATATCAAATCAAGAAAAAAAGTATGTCTCCATCATTACAAAGATGAGGTCTGTTTGCTGTCCTTGCACAATGGGTTAAGGAAAAAGGAGTCATTCCACAATGTCTGTGAGGAATCCAAACTCTGTCCTCTTTATATAAAGTCAGAATAGAATGGGCAGAGGGTAGCAGATGGGATCAAGTGAGGAAATGTATTTACAGAGAACAGGAGGGAGGAAGGAGTGTCCCCACGCAAAGCCTTCACTGTCACTTCTTCTTGCTGGCCCTCTTGGCACTCGACTTGGCTTTGGGCTTCACGGGTTTGGCCTTCTTGGGTTTGGAGGCCTTGACTGGTTTGACTTTGACAATCTTGGGCTTTTTGGCTTTCTTGGGCGTGGCAGCCGGCTTCTTCTTGGCCTTCTTGACCGGGGTGGCTTTGGGTTTCTTGCTTGGGGCTTTGGAGGCAGCCTTCTTGGGCTTGGCTGCCTTCTTTGGAGTGGCCACTTTCTTGACTTCCTTCTTGGTCTTCTTGAAAGCCACCGACCTCTTGGGCTCATCGCCCTTGGCCAGCCTGAAGGACCCCGAGGCGCCCACCCCTTTGGTTTGCTTGAGAACACCGGTGGTCACCAGGCGCTTGATGGACAACTTGATCTGGGAGTCGGCGTTCTCACCCACCTTGTAGTGGCTCTTGATATACTTTTGGATGGACTGGCGCGAGGAGCCGGCGCGGTTCTTCTCTGCCTGGATGGCAGCCACGATCATGTCTGAATACTTGGGGTGGTCCGTGGACTTCTTGGAAGCCTTGGCCCGCTTGGGCTTCGCCGCCGGGGTGGAGGTGGAGTTCTCGGTCATGGTGGCCGGCCTGCTCCCACGGTTCAAGGAGCCTTGCGATGGGCCAGCCCTCGCCGGAGGCTGTGCAGAACCTGACTCGCGATCCGCTCTCCCGCTCCACTAGCAGGCCAGACGCAAGTGCGGCTGCCGGGGACGCGGGCGACGCGTGGCTCCCGTCCTCCCGGCGCGGGTCGCGGGCTGCTCTGCTCTGCGCGCCCAGCCCCCACCGGTCCGTCGCTCGCCCGGCGCCTGGCGCTGCCTCCGCCTCCGCCTCCACGGCCTCCCTTTTCCCAGCTCTGCGTCTGGCGCTCGGGCGGCGCATCCGGGTATTTAGCGGCGGCGGGCGGACCGCGGTGAGGACTGGGCTGCTGGCTGCCTGCTCCCGGCCCGGAATGGCGCCGCGCCGCCGCCATCTGTGTTTCTTCCGCCGAGAAAACTCGACCTTTCCCGGCGGCCCGGGCCTTTCCGCTGCCCGCCGTCTCTCGGGGTCTCTGCCCGGCTCCCTAGGCTTCCCCGCTGGAGACCCTGGCGCCCCGGCCGCCGCCCCCCGCGCCCGCCACGAGCCCCAAACGGCGCCGAGGAGCGCTGGGGCGCCGGCACATTTCCCCTTTGCGGGGGGCTGGCTCTGCGGAGCCGGGGAGCCCCGCGGCTTGAGACCCCCCGTCGGAAAGCTCCCCCCTGGGACTACCAGGGGCCCCACTCCCGGCTGCCTGCGGGGTCCCCCAACCTGGAGGAGCGGCTCGGAAGCGGCCCCAACTAACACACGCGGCCCCGAGCTGGGCGACTCCCAGCCGGGCCGAGTCGGGACAAGGGGGGAGGGGTCGCCTCCCCGGGGTCCGGTCACCTCTCGGGGGTCACCCGGCCACAGCTCCTCTGACACCCCCACCCACTCTCTGCCTGCGGGGCCCTCAAGGAAACTTTCCCTGGAAGAGTTGGAAGGACACTTTCAAACTTTGTCCCTTCCCCCTCTTGAGTCGCCTCTCCCCTCGATGCACCCCCGGACCTAGGCGACTTGATGGCTCTCTGAGCCCGAGCCCCCCAAAGCTTCCTGGGACCCCTGGGAGACGCGGACAAGCCTCCCGGGCGGCCTGCTCGCCTCAAAGACCCCCCACATCTCCCATGTATCTGAGTATGAGTTCATGTACATGCCTTGCTAGCTTGGTAGTTTTGGGGATGTAAGAAGCAGGACACCCCCCTCCCGTGGCCCACCCTGGGGGTGAAGGTCCCCTCTCCCACTGGCCTCTTCAAGGTGGGGTGTGGCTTGATGGGTGTGCAGTCTGTATCATAGGTGCTGTCCCATGGCTCTGATCAGACTATCCTGGGGACCCTTGGGATGCGCAGAGGCTCCGTGTGCTTTAGAGACTTGGAAAGATGGGACGCAGAGGGAGAAGCCGAGGAGGGAGACTTAGATGTAGGAGGTTTGCAGACCACCAGGGAGCCGTGGTCCCGACCACCGCCATTTTGCTGGGAAGATGCCATGTCTTTGTTAAAATGTATCCATCTTTCCCGCCCAGCTTGGCAAAAATCCACCAAGTGAGCAAGGGGCACCACCATCTGTAGTCAGACCTGGGGCTGTTGGGAGTCCTAGGCTCCGAGAGAGTTTAGAGGCTCCGAGATTTGCCGAAGAGACCCCCAGAGAGCCCAGAACCTCTTGTCTGCAGCGGACATCCTACTCACAATGTTAGGTCCTCTTGGCAGCGGTTCGGTAGCGTTCTGGTGGTGTTGCCTACCTGAGTTGGATTCCCGGACCCCGGTGTTTTTATTCCCTATCAAAAAGGCACGAAGGTGTTTAATTAAACAGTAACCTGGGAGTGGGGAATTGTAGCTGATCAAGACGAACTAACCTCTGCTAAGGCCTGGGGCTGTTTGTCACACCAGAAGGAGCAGCTTAGATGATGGAACTTTGAATTTGGGGGAGGTGTGGGGAGAGGGAGTCCCTGAGACCACACACACACACACACACACACACACACTATAGGTTAATCCAAATGATTGGGGAAGGGAGGAACCACGACCAGGTGCCTTCATTACTAGTTTATCTGGGGGAAGGGATTGCTGTTGGAGGCCAGGTTAGTTCAAAAGGTTGAGGTTTTTAATCCTGGTGCTTTCAGTGACACTGAAGTTTCCTAATTTGAAAACACATTCTAGTAGGTTCCTTTGGGATATTTTGAAAACAGATTCTCCTGGTTTCCACGAAGATTTTATGGAGAAGGTACCCAAATGCCCTTACCTCTGAGATACTACTGTACAATGCTCCCATGAATACAAAGGAAATGAATCGGATCACACGATGTGGAGATTTATTTTTCTCATAGTCCATTACAGTTTGCAAGGAGCTCTGCAGCAGTTCGATTCTTTGGCAGGGAGGGTATGTATTATGATCAGGACCCCATCCCCGCATTTACAGGGAGGTCCTGGGGCTTGGAAGGAGAGGCGAGAGGCATTGTGTAGTAAGGCTCAGCTCTGCACAGACCCTGGACCTTCATTTAGTCTTGCAGCTCGACCACCTCTACCGCTCCCACAGTCCTTTAACATCTACTATCCCCCCCCCCCCATCCCAAAACAGTCCATCTCCTGAAGACAGAATTGTGGCGCTGGACACCTTGGGTTGGGACCAGCAGTGGCCATGCTGGGAAGTGGGAGAGGCACCCCCCGCTGAGACGGGAAAGATGAGAGAGAGGGTCTGCCCCGTGCTGGCATAGCCTAGCCTTACTTCTGGGACACTACAGAGCCAAGAGCCTGGGAGACTCCTGCCTGCCCACAAAATTCCCCTCGTAGGTGGCTCTCTGTTGCTGGTTTCCATCGGCCAGCCCCAACCCCATTGCAGACTCCCGACCGGACCGATCCAGATTTAGCAGTTGAGGAGGCCCTTTAAAAGCCTCAGAGCTGCCACGCTGCAGGCAACCTTCCTGGGAAATGTAGTCTCTTGAGTGAAGTGTCGCAGCTTCCCCGGGCTGTTTCTGTACTGGCCAAAAAGGGGCTTTGCTACCGTCTCGGATTATTGTGACAGAGAAATGAAACCTTGCGTGAAAAACGCATCCATCGCACCAGAGTGGGAACCAGGATCTTATCGGGCAGGGGGCTTATTATGCTTTTGACTGTAACAACTACAAGTGACACAGGGGAACCCTGAAAGGCTTGGTGACTCCACAGCCACTGTCCTTTCCTTCTGTCTCCTGGTAAGACCCCTGGCTCATTCTGAGCTCAAGACTCCTAATATGTTTAGTATGTGTCAGGCACTGAGTGTAAAGCCAGGAGCAGAAAAGAGATGCCCGCCTGTGTGGGAATGAAACTGTCGTGGAAAATAGAAGCAAAAAAGAAGAAAATGAAGTCGGTGGGCATAGTGATGCCTATCTGTAATCCCAGCACAGGGGAGGTTGAGGCAGGAAGACTGGAAAGTTTGAGGTCAGCCTGGGCTACCTAGATCCTGCTTTCAAAAAAGAAAAGAGAATGTATTTGTTGGAAAAGGATGATTATAGACAGACAAGTTGAGGTCCTCAGAGAGACTGAAGCTCCAGTCAGAACCTACATGGGGGCCGGAAAGAAGGTTCAGCGGCTAAGAGCAATGGCTGTTCTTCCAGAGGCCGTGGATTCAATTCCCAGCACCCACGTGGTGGCTCATGACCATCTAACTCCAGTTCTAGGGGATCTGACACCCTCTTCAGGCCTCCACCTTGACCAGGCACATATGTCGTGTGCAGACATGCATGCATGCAAAACTCTCATACACACGAAATTAAAATTGTATTTTCACAAAAGCCAACATAGAGACCTGGAGAGATGGCTCCGTGGTTAAGAACACTTGCTACTGTCCCAGAAGATCTAAGGTCATTCCCAGCACCCAGGATAGCAGGCTCACAGCCCGTTACTCCAGTTCCAGGGGTCCCGTGCCCATTTCTGGTATCTCTACTGGACACATACACAGACACGCACACGAATAAAAATAAAAGGTGCCAACATTGGGCAGGTGACACGGCTCAGTAGATGAAGGTGTCACCCAGACCCACACAGTGGGAGCAGAGATCCGTCTTCCAGATGTTTCCCCCTGACCCCAGCACATGGCTTGCGATAAGTGCATGAGTGTGCACACACAAGAAGTGTAACATTTTTGTTTTGTTTTGTGTTTCTAAGACAAGGCTTCTCTGCAAAGCCTTGTCTGTCCTGGAACTCACTCTGTAGATCTGGCTGAACTTGAACTCACAAAGATCCACCTGCCTCTGCCTCCCGAGTGCTAGTATTAAAGGTACGTACCAACGCTGCCCAGCTACTATAGCCATTTTTTTAAAGCAGCCAACATTTAAGCAACGATTTGAAGGAGGGAAGGTGAGGAGCCATTCCTATTACAAGAAGAAGACTCCCATGCCGAAGAAACAGCTGGCGCAAGGGACAGGGCAGGGATGTGCATGATGGCTAGTACAAGCACAGTGGGCACAGGTGAGTTTAAGTGACACGAGGACGTGGCTGAGGAAGGAGGCACGCCTGGTGTAGGGAATTGTGTGTGCAAATAGAGACTTTGGATTTTAGTCACCGAGGTGGGAGCCACTGGAGGGACATGACCTCACCCACAGTCAACCCCAGATGCAGAGACAGAAAGAAGCAGGATACGGAGATAGAAGGCATCCAGAAGGACAGAGTGGAGTGAGTGTGTCCGTGTGTCCATGTGTCTGTGTGTCTGTGTGTAGAAGCTGACATCAGATACCATGAAAGAGACACAAACACACCAAGGTGAGTGAGTGGAACACAGAGTGGAGGTGGCCAATGAGGAAGGAGAGTGTCAGGCAGGAAAAGAGACCAGTCATATCAGATGCCACCAACCAGGGTGGCAAGGACATAGTCCACCCTATGGTAAGGCTGCTACCCTCCAGGAGATGAAAGTCCTGACAAAGGATCCACATGGGGGTCAAAGTTCAGTCTCTAGCTGCACATACCTGTCTTTTGTGGTTAAGGAGCAAGGCCTTGCTGAGGGTAATGTGGGGGTGGGGGTAGGGGACAGAAGGGCTGAGGGAGAGACAGCTCAGAGGAAGGAAGGTGCCAGGCTTTGGAGGACCAGAGTAAGGCTTCCATAGAGCCATGCGGGCAGCTCCAGCCCCGTGGGACAACTTGGGTAGTTGGAAAATGGGGGACTATAGAGAGTAGGGGGCCTGAAAGGGAGGAGATCCAGCAGAAAGAGGGAGCGGGGTACAACGGGAGGACTGTGGGGAGAAGTATGTGTGCCGTGAAGGTGCTCTGTCGGGATCTCTGGCTGCTGTGAGGAACAGGGCTGCAGAGGTGTCCATCAGTCTGTCTGTCCGCCTGTCCGTCCTTCCATCCGGGGAGCCATGTAAGAGGGCAAAGTGGTAAATCTGTAAGGTGGGGAAGGGTAATCTGGCAGGTTCCCAGGTGCCACACAGTGTCAGGATGTAGACTATGGGGTAGGGAACATGCCGGAAGGCTCCTCAGGGAGAAATCTCAGGAAACCCAAGGCAAGGTTCCTCAAGGAGGCCTGGAAGGGCTGGAACCGCAGAGGTCTGCAGCAAAGTGGACTCTCCAGGGACGTGTGGACACAGCCACTAGGACCGCCAATCTCAGGAGCAGATAAAGGCAGAGGAGTCCATCAGAGGGGACAAAGGTGAGGGACAGGAAGAGAGGCATCCCTTGCTGCCTAGCCTGCAGCCCCCACTGGGGATGCCCTGCCCTCCTCTCTGCCTGGCCCAGCCAGTGAGCTGACCTGTGCCTTGAGTCCTCACTGGTTCTCACTGTGTTGCCTTTGCATCCCCAAGGAGTGTTTAGCGACACATGAAGCAGGTGAAGTAATTGCCCAAAGCCACACAGCGGGAATCCCAAGTCAGACTGACCAGACAGCTAAATGCTTGTCAGTTTTGCCCCTGGGTTTCCTCATCAAGTACAGATGCAGAGGCAGGTGGCACTCAAGACTGAGGTCTTGGAGCCTGGCAGTGGCGGCGCACGCCTTTAGTCCCAGCACTTGGGAGGCAGAGGCAGGCAGATTTCTGAGTTCAAGGCCAGTCTGGTCTACAGAGTGAGTTCTAGGACAGCCAGGGTTACACAGAGAAACCCTGTCTCCAAACAAACAAACAAACAAACAAACAAACACTGAGGTCCTGGACTTCTCTGCCCATTATCCTTCAGCCTCTTGGAAACTGAAGGTGTTAAATGATTGCCCTTCTTCTGAGTAAGAGGCCGCTCATTTTCTCCAATAAATACATGGATTTGTGTGCCCTCTCCAGTGAACAGAATCCATATTACCACAAGGGAGAAAATGTTTGGACTTTTCTTCTGGGGACTGGAGAGGTTGCTCACTGGTCAGGAGCACAGGCTGCTCTTTCAGAGGATCCCTTTGCTGGCTCACAACCCCGGTAACTCCAGTCCCAGGCAGTCGGAGGTGTTCTTTTGGTCTCTGCAGGCTCTGCATACACACAGCACACCGACATACACACAGGCAAGACACTTACATACGTGGAATAAATAAATAATAGTAATAATAATTAAAAAACTGCAGAGCACAGAAGGAGGCCTCTCCCATTGGCCCCTCCTCCTTCCTCATCTCCTTGGCTCTGTCTCAAAGTCTCGCTCCTGTTTACCCAGGAGCCTCCACTCTCCCCTCTGCCTCACCTGTCACTCAGCATGTCTCTGTCAAGGTGCAAAAACAGGTCTAAGGAAGGGATAAGGTAGCAAGGTACAGTGGCACACGCCTTTAATCCCAGCGTTTGAGAGGCTTAAGCAGGTAGATCTGTGTGAGTTCGAGGCCAGCCTGGTCTACAGAGTGAGCTCC
>NC_034606.1:44160172-44161390 GCF_900095145.1 Mus pahari | reverse complement strand
AGAAAGAAAGAAAGAAAGAAAGAAAGAAAGAAAGAAAGAAAGAAAGAAAGAAAGAAAGAAAGGTGGGCAAAGGCTCCAGCAAATGTGGCCACCAGGTGACCAGGCTCACTCTATGCTGACCTCCCTGGACCTGATGCCAAGGAAGTGGGTGGGCATTGCTCTTAGTGCTCTGTGGCAGTGCTCAAAATGAACAGAACCCCCCCCCTCTCTCTCTCTGTGTGTGTGTGAATGAACAAAATCTGGTTCTGTGTGTGTGTCAGAATGAACAGAACCTGGCTCTGTGTGTGTGTGTGTGTGTGTGTGTGTGTGTGTGTGTGTGGTGTGTGTGTGACAGGTGCCAGGGAAGGCTGTATAGCTGGTTGGAGGACATCAAAGGAGAATGTGGGCACAGAGGCGCACTGGCCAGGGCATATGGACTTTAAGTAATAGAAGTATTATGCTTTATATAATACAGTTATTTTAAAGTAAATATGTTAAATTATGACATACAAAATTATGGCATATACTGTAAAAGTAGGTCACATTTGTACAATTCTGAAACTACTGTGAAACTAGACAGCTGTGTTCTGTCTCTGTGGTCAACGTAAGAAACGTGGCGGTGGAGGAGAGAAAATGGAAGAAGAAAGAAGAATGTCTGATGCACTGTTGCCAGGGGGATGGCTCAGCAGATAAAAGCCCTTGCAGCCAGGCACGGTGGACCCCTTTAATCCCAGCACCAGGGAGGCAGAGGCAGGTCGATCTCTGTGAATTCAAGGCAAGTTGGTGTACACATCAAGTCCTGGACAGCCATGGCTACATCAAGAGACCCTGTTTCAAGTGTCTCCCTGCCACCAAGGCCCTAAAACCTCTTTTTGAAATGAATTTCTTTCCCCACCCCTGAGAAAGATCTTCCACCTAAGTAGGAGTTGGAGGCAGGCAGCTGGGGGAGCCAGGGCAAGGTGACAGTAACAGAGAGGCTTTTCCGGGGGAGCCTCCAGAAGGGACGTGACCCAGCTGGCTCAGTAATCCCAGCCCACTTCAGACTTATAACATCCGGACATACAGAGTGATACATTTGTATGTCTGAGACCAAGACAGGGAGGAGCCAGGGCAGCAGTGGAGCACACTCAGGAGGCAGAAGCAGGTGGATCTCTGAGTTTGAGGCCAGCCTGGTCCACAGATTAAGTTCCAGGACAGCAAGAGCTAATAGAGAAACCCTGTCTTGAAAAAAAAAAAAAA
>NC_034606.1:44151484-44160016 GCF_900095145.1 Mus pahari | reverse complement strand
GGGAGGGAGGGAGGGAGGGAGGGAGGGAGGGAGAAAGGAAGAAAGGAAAAGAAGGGCTGTATGTCACCAAGGCTGACCTCAAAATTGCTATGTGACCACAGATGTCTTTAAATTTCTCCATTGCCCCAGAGCTAGGCAACTGGGAGGCCATGTTTTTGAGGAAATACTCGCAACCAGGTTGGCCGGGGATGGTGAAGGAGGAGTGGGGAGGACTCCCTGCTTTCAGGAGCAGAAGCAAAATGAGTGGGTTAGAGATGTGACGGCTGGGGTCTGACTCCAGATCTTTCCTCTGGCAGGCCTTCCCTATCTGTGCCCATCAGCGGTGGCAGAGTTCCTGGGCCCTTCACACCTTTCAGCCTCACTCTGGGGAAACTAATCTTTCACCCACTCCTGCCCAGTTAGGAAATCAGTTGTCAGCCCACTCAGATTGAGAGTCAGTGGACAGACAGACAGATACACCCTCTCAAAGTCAGGACCACGCAGGTTACAGTTTCTTGGTGCAGTTCTAACTGGTCTAATCGGAGTTGGCCAGAACTCACTTCCTCACGTCGCTTTGGAAAGCATCACCAAGGCAAAGACTTAGTCCTGACCCTTCAGGGTTCATCATCTTCCACACCTTCCTCCTGAGGATCCAAGCTCTGCCCAGGAAGGAAAGGAGGTTAATGAGGGTACAGTCTCAGGGCTGCAGGCTGCCACACCTCATTTTCACAAAGCAGGGGAGTCTGGGGCTCACACAGAGAGATAGTTTATGTCAACTGAGCAGTTACCAGGTCCCAGCACCCTCAGTCCTTGGCTATGGTCACCCACTCTCAAAACTGCTTCTCCCATAACTGGGGACAAGGGGTTCAAATTTGTAGATGACTGGAGAGCCCTGGTAGGAAAGAGCTCCGGGTCCCTTGTCCTGTGTGAGGTTCGATGGGATTAGCTGTCATCTGGCTCATCAGGATAGTCCTGTCCCAGGTCAGCTGGCAGAGAGGACACTTAGACTTCAAAGGAGATGCCTCACGATGTGGGCAAGGTGTGGACCGGCGCTGACCTATACATCCTTAGATCTGGAGGCCAGGCATCAGGCTGTGCGATGACTCATGTGCCTTAAGGCTAGTGGTCACACTGAACCCACAAACTGCATCCATTCCCATTTCCAGGAGCCCAGGAAGTGGGAAGTGGGAAGGCGATGGCCGTGAGGCCCACCAGAGGGGGCCTCCTTCGCACCTAGCAGGATTCCCAAGCTATTCTGTAAGAGACCTCAAGAGGGAGACGGTGGTCTTTTAACTATTTAATTCAGGGGTGCACAACAGAATTTGGCTCAATAAATGAGCACAAGGGAAGCCTGGGGCAGGAGGGTCATGAGTTCTGGGTCAGCCTGAGAAATGAGACCCCCATTTCAACTCCAACAAACACACCAGAAGAGGGCATCAGATCTCATTATTGGTGGTTGTGTGCCACCCTGTGGTTGCTGGGATTTGATGCTCTCTTCTGGTGCGTCTGAAGAGGGCGACAGTGTACTCATACACATAAAATAAACAATTCTTTAAAAAGAAAAGAAAAAAGCTTGGGGAGGTACAGGAATGGAAGAACGTTTGACTAGCTTGTGTTCTTTCATCCCAAGCCTGGCAACCTGGGTTTGATCCCCAGAACCCATGGTGGAAGGAGTGACCCTAAAAGTGGACTTCTGATCTCCAAAGGGCCTCCTGGAACACCTGTGCACTTTTCATAATCACACACGTGCACACACACACACACACACATCATCATCATCATCATCATCACAACAATGACACAATTAAAATAAATAAAAAGGTAAGTGGGCTGGGGTAAATAAAAAAGTAAGTGGGCTGGGGTAAATAAAAAGGTAAGTGGGCTGGGGTGTGACTCAGCGGTTGAACACCCAGCACTGGTAAGATCCTGGGATCCTGGGTTCTATCCTCAGCCTTTACCTGTGCTGAACAGGCCCAGGCCGTCCCAGACTGGGTCACAGTAATTGCATTGTATTAGGGACTGGCCAGAGATCATAGAGAGATGACCTAAGGTCTTTAGAAGGCTGTACACAGTCAACGTGCAAATACCACACCATTGCGTATGGGGGGAATTCAGCATCCTGAGGGATGTTCCGCCTGTAACCTCAGTTCTGGGGGATCTGACTCCCACTTCTGGCCTCCGAGGGCACTGCATGCAGGTGGCGAGCCTAAAGACATGCAGGCACACAATCCTGTTCTCCAATCCTAACATTTCTTTCTTTCTTCTTCTTCTTCTTTTTTTTTTTTTTTCCCGAGACAGTGTTTCTCTGTGTAGCACTGGCTGTCCTGGAACTCATCATGTGCCCAACTCCACTTATTTCCCAGCCCTCCCATGTCTGCCCCACCCTTGTAACCTCCCCCCCCACACAAAAGAAAGTTTAAAAAATTAAATTAAAATTAAAGGAAAAAAGTCATTGTAGTGGTATTTGTAGCTGCAGTGTGTCACATGGTATATCTTTTTTCCCCAAACAGATTTACTTGAGAATGTTTATTGGGATGAGTCTGGTTCGAGGCCTCTAGTTTCTGGTACACCATCAGTACTGGACCCTTGTGGAGACTCCTCTCAGATATTTGTTTGTAGCCCAGAGTCGTGGAGATCCTGCAGGTACGGTTCTGAGGGACTGACCACTTCACGTTCTCCAGAGGCTCTCAAATGGGGTAAACGTTAGGGCGGGTTAACTCCGAGGATCTGGGCCTGGGTGGTAGCTGAGTTGGTATAGTGGCAGCCGAGTGGAGTTGTGGGGCAGCTCAGCATGGCCCACAGACATCCGTGGAGCCTTCTGTGGTAACGTGAGCCACAGACATCACCATCGCCTCTGGCCTCTGTCTGGATCTGGACCACTGATCCAGTCACAGCCCTCAGGAGGACTTTGGGCCTCATCGTGGTTTCAGATGGCGACACAAGCCTCTCGAATCAGAGTGGCCCCCTGAGGCCGCAAAACCTGAGGACATCACCAAATCTTCAGTCAGAGGCACAGACTGCTTACATCCAAGTAGATCTCAGACTTCATCCCAGCCTGGGGCAGCAGCATGGACCATAGACACCAACATGGCCTCTGGTGGCATCATGGACCATGGTGGTCCTTCCAGGAGGTCCAATCCAGAAACTGACCTTTTCCTCATCTTGGGCCTCCGTCGTTGCACAGAGCCAGGGTGATCCTGTGGCCTGACCAGGTGGCAGGTTCGGGACCTGAGTCTGCAACTGCACAAGCTCCAGGATGCTGCACACCACCCTGCACACCTTACTGGGTAATGACAGCAGGTTAACCCACTCTCTCCCCTGTCACCACCGCCACCACGTCTCCAGTTCTGCCTCCCGAGTGCTGGGATTAAAGGTGTGCGCCACCACGCCCAGCGGAAATGAATTTTTTTTTTTTTAAGATTTATTTATTTATTATATGTAAGTACACTGGTTGCTAGGATTTGAACTCCAGACCTTCAGAAGAGCATTCGGGTGCTCTTACCCTCTGAGCCACCTCACCAGCCCTTTTTTNAGTGGTATTTGTAGCTGCAGTGTGTCACATGGTATATCTTTTTTCCCCAAACAGATTTACTTGAGAATGTTTATTGGGATGAGTCTGGTTCGAGGCCTCTAGTTTCTGGTACACCATCAGTACTGGACCCTTGTGGAGACTCCTCTCAGATATTTGTTTGTAGCCCAGAGTCGTGGAGATCCTGCAGGTACGGTTCTGAGGGACTGACCACTTCACGTTCTCCAGAGGCTCTCAAATGGGGTAAACGTTAGGGCGGGTTAACTCCGAGGATCTGGGCCTGGGTGGTAGCTGAGTTGGTATAGTGGCAGCCGAGTGGAGTTGTGGGGCAGCTCAGCATGGCCCACAGACATCCGTGGAGCCTTCTGTGGTAACGTGAGCCACAGACATCACCATCGCCTCTGGCCTCTGTCTGGATCTGGACCACTGATCCAGTCACAGCCCTCAGGAGGACTTTGGGCCTCATCGTGGTTTCAGATGGCGACACAAGCCTCTCGAATCAGAGTGGCCCCCTGAGGCCGCAAAACCTGAGGACATCACCAAATCTTCAGTCAGAGGCACAGACTGCTTACATCCAAGTAGATCTCAGACTTCATCCCAGCCTGGGGCAGCAGCATGGACCATAGACACCAACATGGCCTCTGGTGGCATCATGGACCATGGTGGTCCTTCCAGGAGGTCCAATCCAGAAACTGACCTTTTCCTCATCTTGGGCCTCCGTCGTTGCACAGAGCCAGGGTGATCCTGTGGCCTGACCAGGTGGCAGGTTCGGGACCTGAGTCTGCAACTGCACAAGCTCCAGGATGCTGCACACCACCCTGCACACCTTACTGGGTAATGACAGCAGGTTAACCCACTCTCTCCCCTGTCACCACCGCCACCACGTCTCCAGTTCTGCCTCCCGAGTGCTGGGATTAAAGGTGTGCGCCACCACGCCCAGCGGAAATGAATTTTTTTTTTTTTAAGATTTATTTATTTATTATATGTAAGTACACTGGTTGCTAGGATTTGAACTCCAGACCTTCAGAAGAGCATTCGGGTGCTCTTACCCTCTGAGCCACCTCACCAGCCCTTTTTTTTTGTTGTTTTTTTTNTTTTTTTTTTGTTTTTCATGACAGGGTTTCTCTGTGTAGCCCTGACTGTCCTGGAACTCACTCTGTAAACCAGGCTGGCCTCAAACTCAGAAACCCGCCTGCCTCTGCCTCCCAAGTGCTGGGATTAAAGGCGTGCACCACCACCGCCCGGCTATGAATTTTTGAAGAAGTAAATAATAAAACGAATTCTGACTTTCAGCTACCACTCAGGCCCAGATCCTCGGAGTTAGCCTGCCCTAACGTTTACCCCATTTGAGAGCCTCTGGAGAACGCGAAGTGGTCAGTCCTTCGGAACCGTACCTGCAGGGTCTCTATGACTCTGGGCTACAAATATCTGAGAGAAGTCTCCACAAGGGTCCAATACTGATGGTGTACCAGAAACTAGAGGCCTCGAACCAGACTCATCCCAATAAACATTCGCAAGTAAATCTGTTTGGGGAAAAAAGATATACCATGTGACACACTGCAGCTACAAATACCACTTCAATGACTCTTTTTTCTTTAATTTTAATTTAATTTTTTAAATTTTCTTTTGTGTGTGGGGGAGGTTACAAGGGTGGGCAGTGGTGGCACACACCTTTAATCCCAGCATTTGGGAGTCAGAGACAGGAAGATCTTTGAGTTCGAGGCCAGCCTAGTCTACGGAGTGAGTTTGGGGGCAGCCAGGGCTACACAGAGAACCCAAAAAGAAGGAGAGAGAGAGAGAGAATTCTGTCCCCCGGTTAAGCAGAGCAAAGCCTCTCCTACTGTGAGCCCTGCAGGAGCAGGCAGCCAGATCCACAGCAGGACTGGGCTGCTCTAGGCCACATGCTGGGCCTGGCTGCTCTCAAGAGCCATGTCTACTTGGTCCCCAAACACAGATGGTGCCACTCCCTGTAGGTGTCCCAACGATGCTTGGTGCTGGCCCTGGGTGCTGTGGGGTAAGTGGGGGGCGGGTGTGTAAGAATAGACCCCGTTCACCAGGGCTTCTTTGCAAAGGTTCAGGGTTCTTTCCCTGCTGGCCTTGAAGGCCTCAGAACAAACCTGAGGATGTAATACCTGCGGATGGAGGGTCTTCCAAGTTGCTGTGAAGTCTGAGGTATTTTGCTCCAGTCTCTGGGCCCACCTGCTCTCCCGTACGGAGCCTGAGGTTTGGGTGGACTTGTGTAAAACCACACTGTCTGAGTTCAAATTCCAGCCCCAGCAGTTAGAGAGGTAGGAGGCTGCCATCTCCCCCTGGGGATTAATCATTATGGATATGATGGTGCCTTCCAGATACGCTTTTCTTTCTTTCTTTCTTTTTTTTTTGGGTTTTTTTTTTTTTTTTTAAGATTTATTTATCATTATACATAAGTACATGGTAGCTGACTTCAGACACACCAGAAGAGTGTATCAGATCTTATTACAGGTGGTTGTGAGCCACCATGTGGTTGCTAGGATTTGAACTCAGGACCTTTGGAAGAGTAGTCAGCGCTCTTACTTGCTGAGCCATCTCACCAGCCCTTTTTTTGTTTTTTTGAGACAGGGTTTCTCTGTGTAGCCCTGGTTGTCCTGGAACTCACTCTGTAGACCAGGCTGGCCTCGAACTCAGAAATCCACCTGCCTCTGCCTCTCAAGTGCTGGGATTAAAGGCATGCGCCACCACGCCCGGCTCAGATACGCTTTTTATGAGACCTAAATGTGTTTGTACTTTAAATTATGAATATACACTTATATGGGTAATACAGGCAGAACAGGAACAGGGGTTTTATTGTGGCCTTTGTGCTGGTGTCTCAGCCTCCAGGACAGGAACTGTGTGTTTACCTCAACAACAGCCAGACTCATGCAGTATCACCCTCACCACGTGACAGACACTGTCTCGGGTGTGTCACACCCCTGTGAGGACAGCATTGTCCGTACCCCGCTAGAGGCAGCAGAGCCAAGCCCAGAGAGATGGGGCTTTTCCTCTGGGGTCAGATGGGACAGGTGAAGGCTCTCAGGAATCATGGTCATGTGTAAGCAGGTGAGCGTAGGATGGATCAGGTATAGGCAGATGGATGTTCCTGTCCAAACGTACCCGCAACCCTGTTCTTGGAGTCCCCCGGCATCCCAGTCATGGCTTGCCTTGTAGCCCTTCCTGTAGGCATTTCCCCGTTTTCAGCTCTGGTTGGTCTTTGAAGAGACTGGGTGTCCCCACTGCCAGTCAGCCTTCCCTGGTTCCTCGGGATGAGTGAGTACCACCGTCAGCTCTCCACGGTTTTTACTTCCTTATTTCTTTTCACTCCTGTGAGGGGTGAGGGCAGGGTACAGGACACAACTCTTCACAGTTGGGTCATTGTGATGCCTGCAGCAGGCTCGTCAGAAACATTAACAGGTGTGCACACCACCCACCCACCCCATCTCACACAAATAGTATTTTTAAATTTAGGAAATATGTGATATGCACACACAACACGAGCACATGTATGTTTGGGCATGTGTGTGCAAATAACACACACACACACACAGGAGTGGCTGACACTACTGTGATATATGTGGTGAGACATGGCTGCCAGGGCCAGGAGTAACGTCGTATCTGGTCCACCCTCATGCCCTCCCAGGGGACCCCAACCCCTATCCCTTAGAGAGGAAATTTGCTTTGCTTCCTTAGGGAAACTGCAGGTCTGACCTACAGAAGTACCCCAGATCTGCCCCCATGCTCTCCTCCCAAGTGGAGGGACCTAAGGTGCCTGATTTCCAATGTAAAGACCTTTGCTTTGCCCTTGTCTGAGCCCTGGCTCTTCTGCACACAGGGCGAGTGTGCCCCTCACCCACAGCCTATACACTATAGGGACTGGAGTGTTGGGATGGCCGTGAAATGCTCTTACAGAGCCTGCCTCTGTCAATGGTCAACTCAAAGGATCATCTCCAGTCAGGACAGGGTCTGGCTCATGAGCCATAGTGGCTGAAGTGTGAGTTACTATGCACCTTCTTGTCCTTGGTGAGTCATGCTAATCATGGGGTTCTCCCTCCTGCCCCTGTAAAATGAGAGCGCTGTCGGGACTCGGCGGCTTCTTGTGAACATTAAGAGAGATGCTGTGTATGAAGTTTGCTTGGCGCAGATGCCCATCAAAGTGAACCCCTCCCTCCCAGGTCCTCAGACCCCACCCAGCCCTCGTGACGTCCAGATGGGATGCCAGGATGGCTGAAAATGAGTCACAGTCATGGCTGAGCCCTTTCATGTTCAGAAACTGCTATTAGCCTGCAGCCCTCCAGGTTAGCTTCTGGGCGTCCTGGGGGAGGGGCGTGGCGTGGGGGACAACCACCTCTTGCTGCTTGGCATGAGGCTGGGGCTGTGACTTGTTTATAGGGTGCTTGGCTCGACCATTCATTTCCAGACCATCTGTCCGTCTGTCTGTCAGTCAGTCAGTCCATCAACACTCACCCAGCTGAGATCTCAGGTAATTAGAAAGTGAGTAAAGCTAGCTCCTGGGCTTTCAGGTCTGCAAGAAGCCCGTGGCGGGATTCCGCCCCAGCGAGGGACTGTAGGGATCCTAGCAGGCATCTAACTCTGTCTGGGACATCTGGGAGGGAATCCTAGGGATGGCAGGTGGTAGCTGAGCCTTGAGGTTGCCTGGGAGGGGTCTGCCATTGGGGAGGGCATGGATCAGGCAGTGGGAGGACAGCAGTAGGGACAGGCAAGGCAGGCTGTACCCGGAGAAGCACAGTCTGCCTGTTGGGGTCAAGGGCTGGCAGGGAGCAAGGACAGGCAGGCAGGCAGGGGCTCCTGTGCCAAGAGTCAACACAAAGGCCATGGAGGACAGCGCAGGCTTCAGGAGAGAGGGGACAGCGTGAACAGCATTGCAATGAAAAGCAAGTGTGGGCCGGGCGGTGGGGGCACGCCTTTAATCCCAGCACTCGGGAGGCAGAGGCAGGCGGATTTCTGAGTTCGAGGCCAGCCTGGTCTACAGAGTGAGTTCCAGGACAGCCAGG
>NC_034606.1:44143454-44151259 GCF_900095145.1 Mus pahari | reverse complement strand
ACACACACTCTCTCTCACACACACACTCTCTCACACACACACACACACACACACTCTCTCTCTCTCACACATACACACACTCTCTCTCTCACACACTCTCTCTCTCACACACGCACATACATACACACACTTTCTCTCTCACACACACGCACACACATACACACTCACATATACACACACTCACACACACGCACACACACTCTCTTTCACACACGTGCGCACACACGCGCACACACACTCACATACACATACTCACATACGCACTCACATATATACACACTCACACACACACACATACATACACACACACACTCACATACACATACTCACATACACACTCACATATGCACACTCACACACATACACACTCATACACACTCACATACACACACTCATATAGATACACACACACACACACACACACACCATGGCATGCATATGCCAGTACATACATAAGTACACAGACAGAGTGACGCTTTCTTTTAAGCCAGGGTGGGGCAGGGGAGATAGCTCAGTGCTTGAGAGCATTTGTTGCCCTTGAGAAGCCCCACGCTTGATTCCCAGCACCCACTTGGCAGTTCACAACTGTCACCGCCTTTCCCGGAGCGCTGACAGAAGAAGATGCTGAGAGTTCCTCCACAAGGGACTTTCAGAGGCTCCTCAGCTTGTGTCCTGAAAGACCTGTGCCAATTCCAGAAATGCCCCAGGTCCTGCAGAAGCACCTTCCCCTCCCCCCTGCCCCCACCAGACATGGTCCACTTCATTGTCAAGGTGTCCTTTTGACCTGGAGGCTGGCTCAAGATCATGCTTTGCTATCCAGAGAGGGTCTGTTGGCGGAGTCATGCTGGCCTGGACAGGGATCCAAATTCACAGCCTTACCACTGACGCTGAGTCACTTGTCCCATTGTAAGTTCAACCCTCACAAAGAGGGGCCATTTGGCTTTGTGCTTAGCAGCTGTTGTCAGCCTCACAACTTTAATGAAGCCTCAGGAATGGCTGAGATGTGATTCATGGGGAGCTGCCTGAATGGAAGGGCAGGTCTGGAGTCTCAGCGCTGACCCCAGGGCTGGGGAGAGGAGGCCTCCAGCTGGCCTGTGAGCCCCTACTGTTGTGAAGGAGAATGCCAATGGCATCAGTGGTGACAACCAGTGTTTGCATTTTGTTCCACAAGGCACAGTTGCTCTCTTTAACATGTCCCGTCTGTCATCATTAGCCATCTTCGTCGTAACACTCAGCAGAGCGGCCACTCTATTGCACAGACAAGGAACCGGAGGCCCAGAGGCGCTGTATAGCCTGCCCAGGGTTGCACAGCTAGGGTCAGACATATGAGGGAGGGCGCCTTGACTCTCAGACCTTACCTTTCTCCATCAGTAAACATCCCACAGCATCTGTGCTTGGTGAGGGGAGAGGTGTCCAAGACAGAGGGGTATGCCCAGGGGAAGAGGGGCGGGGACTGCTTCCTCCCTCTGGTAAGCTTGCTATTGGTTTGGGCTCAGATACCCATCTTCAATAAGACAATTAAAAGAGCCAAACTGATCATGGTGGTGGTGGTGCAAGCCTTTAATCGTAGCACTCAGGAGGCAGGAGGATTGCTGAGTTCTAAGCCAGCCTAGTCTACAGAGCTAGTTCTGGGGCAGCCAAGGCTGGAAAGAAGCCCTGTCTCAAAAAACAAAAACAAAAACAAAAACAAAAACCCCAACCCAACCAACCAACCTAATACATAAATACTGGGACGCAGAAAAAGATTTGTTCAGTGTGGGAGGAAGAACAAATCCATTTTCTGGGTCCTGAAGTGAGGTAGGTTTAGATAGAGGGTTAAGGATCTGCATTTTAAGAGATAACTCAGTGGTTAAGAGCACCGACTGCTCTTCCGAAGGTCCTGAATTCAAATCCCAGCAACCACATGGTGGCTCACAACCATCTGTAATGAGATCTGACGCCCTCTTCAGGTGTGTCTGAGGACAGCAACAGTGTAGTTAGATATAATAATAAATAAATCTTAAAAAAAAAAAAAGATGCTATATTTAAAGCAGTCTTAAGGGTCAAGGGGCAGCCCTGCTCAACACTAACCGGTCATTGTCCTTTCCGTAAGGGGGTTTGACAAGATGCTAGGACTGAGATGCCCCTCTGGCTGTGGCCTTCCTTCTCCCAGCAGCAGACTCCTGAGGAAATCCCCATTTCTCTGGGGTCCATTGTTTCAGCCCTCTGAGGGATGCAGTGTCTCTTTGGAGCATCTTCAGTAGGCCAAGTACAAGCTCTCTCCTCTGCAGGTCTCAGAAGCCAAGAGTTAAGGTTGCAGAGTCACTGTGGAAGGGGAGGGGACTGGGGTGCTCCAGAGAAGCACAGAGAGGGAGGGGCCTGCCTCTGGTCATAGAAACTGTCACTTCAAGGAGGGCCCTTGGGCAAGAACCTCCAGGGATCAGGGGAGGGGGTGGGATGGGCTGGAAACAACCCTGGGGACCCTGGCAAGCCTAATAGCCCTCTGTGGCCTTTTAGTCCCAGCCCTGCTGGCCACCTGCTCCCCACATCACTCTGGCTGCTGGGAGCCTGTGTGCTCCACAGTGCCCTGATATCTGGTGTCCCTGGAGCCTCTCTGTGCTCCACTTCTGGGCTGACATCAGCCTTAACTAGCATTTCTGTGCTGACCAGGCTCCAGGCTCCAGCATCTACCCAGACCTCTGGCCTGAGCCAGAATGTTTTGTGTACCCCAGAACCTCCTAGAGTTCTGAAACCTATTCAGGAGAGTGGCCCCACTTTCCCTTGTACAGTTTGTCGCTCCAGCCTCACCTGCGGCCCCTTCACAGACACATTCCTAGGATGGCAACCTCTCCAGACTGAGAGCCTTGAACACCATGCTCAGAGGCAGACCCATTTCCAAGCCCTGGCCTGGCTAGTAATTCCTGCTCGGCCCCAGCGCCTCTCTCACCAAGAAGCCTCCTCAGATCTGGCCAGCCACTCAGTGCTGACTGTGGTCTTTTGGATGAGCTGACTGCCTCTAACTTCCAAACCTTCTTCATAGGCCAAGGCAGCCTCAGGATGGAAGGCTGGCTTCATGGTGCTTCACCCAGAACTTGACTCCCAGGACACGGGAGGAGCTAAATCCCAGGTCATTGGTTCTCAACCTTCCTAACGTCACAACCCTTTAATACAGTTCCTCATGTCATGGTGATCCCCCCAACCATAAAATTATTGTTGTTGGTACTTCATAACTAATTTTGCTACTGTTATGAATCATAATAAAATATCTGATATGTAGGTTATCAGATATGAGGCCCCATGAAAGGGTCATTTAATCCCCAAAGGGGTCGTGACCCTTAGGTTGAGGATCACTGGGTGAGAGGGCCGACACCCTGTATGAAGGCCTTGGGATGGAGACTCCCCTGAGTTCCTGAGAACAGGGTGGGCGCAGCTTGGTGGTTAGATGCTAACAAGCCAAGGACAACTGGCCAAGGCCAGGACCAGGAAACACCCAGCCGTGGAAGAACTGAGGGCAGACCCTGAAGAGAGCCCTGCAGAGAATCCCACCTTAGAGGAATGGGAGGCTGGGAAGAGAGCTGATCTAGAGGAGCCACCTCTGGTGATCAGGCTCTGCTACTGTCCTGTCCCTGTGAGCCTGGACTAGCCCTAACTTGATTTTGATTGACAAGGGGAAGGGACATCACAGCATCCAAATGCTGCTCATAAACTCCGTGGATTCCACATCTGAAGCTCCTTTTATCTGAGTCGGCCATCAGGGAGGAAGGCAGACGACAGATGTCTGGAGACCACTGTGCATTCAGGAACCATGAGGAGAGAACCACAGAGAAGCTGACGTCCCAGTAAGGTGGCAGAGCGGTGAAGGAAGAAGCTGTCCTTCCTTACACACACACACACACACACACACACACACACATATCCAAGCCACAGAGAGCATTCAGTGACCTGCACTTTGCTTTTTGCTTTTTTTTGGTTTTTCGAGACAGGGTTTCTCTGGGTAGCCCTGGCTGTCCTGGAACTCACTCTGTAGACCAGGCTGGCCTCGAACTCAGAAATCCTCTTGCCTCTGCCTCCCGAGTGCTGGGATTAAAGGCTTGCGCTACCACTGCCCGGCTTTGTACTTTGGCCAGAGCAACAGGAAAAGCACAGGAGACTGGAATAAACAACTGAATGTTTGTAGTTCAATACCCACAGCATACAGGCAAAACACCCATACACATACATTTTAAAAAAATACTTTTAAAAGTTTACTGATAGCCGGGCATGGTGGCGCACACCTTTAATCCCAGCAGAGCATGACAATCCCTGGTGTCTCCATCTTGGCAAACACTTGGCCTTTTGAGCTAGTCTAAGACAGGGGGAGGAGTATGTGGATTCTGGAGCATCCCTTGTATCTTATTGGTGGAACTGCCTGCCACTCATGCCATTCCTGAAACAATCACAGGAAGGGATGTAGACAAAACTCTGCTGTTCTTTCTGAGGGGGCCTGGGTCTTCCCCTGAACACACCAGAGATATTCACTTTGCGATTCCTCCTGCGGATGGCTCTGCTTGGAAGGCCCTTCTTGAATTTTCCATTTGGGAAAACTGATCTTGAAGCTGCTCTCAAGCCAGCAGCAGGCCGAGCTGGTGTCTCCTGTGGGATTCTAGTCTCCTGGAACTCCACCCAATGTGGTTTTTGTATCTTGGAAAAGTGACCATGGGTACAGCCTGCCATGATGTTCGAATCCACTGTTCCCACTCCTATTTCCATTCAGGGGTGGAGAATCTCTGGGCATAATCTCAGCCCAGCGCAGGAAATAATAGAAAACACCCATTTTCTTTAATTTTTTTTCCCCCCAAGACAGGGTTTCTCTGTGTAGCCCTGCCTGTCCTAGAACTCACTCTGTAGACCAGGCTGACCTCTAACTCAGAAATCCACCTGCCTCTGCCTCCCAAGTGCTGGGATTAAAGATTTGGGCCACCACTGCCCTCGAGAAAACACCCATTTTCTAGAGAGGCAAACTGAGGTGCGGGGGGGGGAGGTTGGGGAGGGCAGACTCAGCGCTAGCCGTCTCTGCAGCTCCTCAGCTTCTCAGACAATGAGTTGATGATCTGAGTGAGTCTGAGGTGGAGCCACTGGTGATTCACCGGGGAACCAGGTCAGAGGGCAATCTCTGATTGTTGGGAGGGCAGAGACTGGGCTCCGCTGCTGCTACTACTGCTACAGCTGCTAACCTCCACGTCACTCAGACGTCTAAGTCCCTGGCCCAGGGGATGAACTGGCCTCAGCTTGGCCCTTGGAAGCCCACAGACCCTGCTCCGGCCGGGATGGGACACAGAAGCCACTTTAACAACCCGATTCCCATGTCCTACCCTGGAAGCCCAGCATCCACAACGCCAGAGTTGCCGGAAGGTTTTATTAAGTTAGGGTGACTCATGGAACAGAAGAGAAGTGTCTTCATGGGTGGCGCTGGTGGTCCACACCCAGCGCCCCTCAGAGGAGTGGAACTATGGGGCCAGCCACTGGCTCCTCCCTCTGCCCACTGGTCCCCCTGTCCAGAGGCCAGGGTAGGAAGTGAGGGCTGCTCCCTGCCTTTTCCCTCTGGTCGACTCACCCTGGCCCTGCTTGGGCCTTTGTGAGACACCCAGGGAGGAAGGAGGGCCAAGCAGGGGACGAGAGAGGGGCAGGAGCCAGTGCTTGAGGCACACGCCACAAAAAAAAATTGCCTTTTTAAAAAGTTTAAATGTTTTAGAAAAAAAAAGGCAAAAAAAAAAAAAAAACTATATAAAAATCTCTTCACATATAAAATCCTGAAGAAGGTGCAAGGTAAAGACCCTGTGCAAGGGACTAGCTCAGATCCGCAGTGTCTGTGCATATGTGTGTGTGTGTGTGTGTGTGTGTGTGTGTGTATGTGTGTGTGTGTGTGTGAGGTGTGAGTGCACATGTGACCCAGGGTGGGGAGAAAGCTTGGCTTCTGACTTCTGCCAGAGAAGGAGGGTGGCTGGTCCCCTGGGGCTGGAGGGTCCTCAGCTGATCGGAACCACAGGGACCTGTAAGGGAAGTGTAAGCATTGAGCATTGGCAAGGCCTGGCCTCAGGCTTAGGCCTGCCAGTGTGGGCCGGGTCAGAGTACACAAGCAAGGCTGTCCGTGACTGCTGGCCTCAAGGCTGGGCCAGAGCCATTCTTCTGAGCTGTGCACGCGACCTGGAGTGGCTTAGTATTGAGCCACATGAGAAGGTAGACAGGCCGTGCTGTATTGGATTGGATCATATCATATCATATCGAGCCCTTGGCAGGAAGGGCCTCTGTGCTCAGTGCTGGCTGCAGCATGAAGCTTGGGGGCTGGGAGGAGACAGAAAGCAAGACTGTGCCAGGGGCTACCACCAGCCTGTGGAGGGTCAGACTACTAGGGAAGTGGCCATGACAATGGCTAAGATGCAGGCCTTCGGGGTCCCGACCCAGCCACGTGTCATCACCTGGGGACAAACATGCACAGGCTGACAGAACAGACTTGGACTGTCCTACAGCCATGACAACCCTTTGTAGTGGCACAACGATGCCACTGACAGACAGAGAAATGAGCCAGGGCAAGGATGTGCTGGCCCAGTCATCAATGTGCCCTGCAGGGGCCTCGCCCACCTCTACTCAGCCAAGCTGTTCCTCACAGCCTCCTTCTCCTGCAGGGCAGCCATGGCCAGGCGCAGGTGCTCCTTCAGCTGTTCGATCTCACGCTCCGACCGAGTCTTGATGTGGTTCAGCTCCACGTACACATCCTGATACTTCCCCGTGAAGCGCTTGTCCTAGGGACACAGAGGGACACTGAGGGCTGGAGCCCACCACACCCACTCCCTGCCTGCCACACACCCACTTTGCCCCCTGCTGGTAGCTCAGAAGGCCAGGTTCCTTCCCCCAGCGATGGGGATTTCCTTGTCCTTTCTTGTCCCATTAGAGGAGTGGCAGCTCATGCCGAGGAGGTGAAGCCTTTGCCAGGGTCACAAGGAGTGGTAGGATGACCCAGGGAGGGCATGGTCACAGGCTCCAGTTCTATACTGAGTTCCCTGCCCATCTTCCAAGCACAGCCAAGGCAGTGCTGCCTCACTCTCAGAGCACCATGAAGGCAGGAAAAAGCCAAGGGTGACCAGACAGCCTGTACAGAACTGGGTGGGTCTCCCAATTCCTAGCAACACTTGGAATCGACCCACTGCCATAGTGGTCTGTTCTGTTTTCAGGTATATCCGTAGCACCTAGTAGGTGCTCAATAGTAACAAAGTCAAATGACCTTGAGTGACTAAAAACAGGCATGGCCTTGGGTGTGTCACACCCCTCTCTTTCTGTTACCTTGTCTGTAGTGGGGCAGTGGGAGGCCTAAGGCGAGGCTATGCCAATGGCAGCCAGGCTGGCACACTCTACCCTGAGCTGGCACTGCCTACCTTCTGTATCACCTGAAGCTCGTCCCGGAGACACTGCACCTCCTTCTTCAGGTACTGGAGCTCATTCTCCTTCACTCGCAGTAGCACCTAGGGACACATGTGCTGGGCTGAGGCAGGACCAGAGGCCGAGGCTACCCAGATCCAGTTCCCCGAAGCCTGAAACCTCCCAGACTCAAGCCCCTGTGCACAATGTCATTGGATGATCTTTTCGCAGGGTTGTCTAGGACTGTACTGGATATCAGATATTTACCTTATGATTCATAACAGTAGCAAAATTACAGTTATGAAGTAGCAACAAAAATAATTCTATGGCCAGGCATGGTAGCGCATGCCTTTAATCCCAGCACTTGGGAGGCAGAGGCAGGCAGATTTCTGAGTTCGAGGCCAGCCTGGTCTACAAAGTGAGTTCCAGGACAG
>NC_034606.1:44111589-44143429 GCF_900095145.1 Mus pahari | reverse complement strand
AAAAAAAAAAAAAAAAAAAAAAAATTCTACTTTGGGGGTCACCATATCATGAGGAACTGTATTGAAGGGTGGCAGCGTAAGGAAGGCTGAGACCCACTGCCTTCTATCTTTGCTAATGAATGAAACAAAAAGCTGGGTGGCCCTGGAATGACTCATTCTACCTTCAGCCCCCCTACCCCCATAAGCAGGGCAAAAGCAGCCTCCGACCATTAATTTTATCTATTTATTTACTCCTTGAGACAAGAGTTTTCTCTCTGGAGTCTGGCTGGCCTGGAACTTGCTATTCAGGTCAGACTGTCCTGGGATTACAGCTGTGCACACCATCCCTGGCATGCTAGCCGTTTTATGTACATTTCATATGTGTTAGTATTCACAGAGGCAGGGAGTGAGTATGACACTCAGCAGGTAGATGACAGAGCTGGATCAAAGGCTAGAAGGCTAAGAAGACCTCAGGGTTTTTTGTTTTGTTTTGTTTTGTGGTTTTTTGTTTTTGTTTTGTTTTGTTTTGTTTTTGGCTTTTTCAAAACAGGGTTTCTCTGTGTAGCCCTGGCTGTCCTGGAACTCACTTTGTAGACCAGGCTGGCCTCCAACTCAGAAATCCGCCTGCCTCTGCCTCCCAAGTGCTGGGGTTAATGGCGTGTGCCACCACACCCGGCTGACCTCAGGGTTTTGAGTGGCACCTTCAGGTGACAGTCACCCTTCTAGAGGGCTGCCCCACAGGTCCTCAACCCAGGGGTCACCTGGCACGAGGGAGGGGGGGGGAGGGAGGATGTTTACCTCCAGCTCACAGGAGCTCCTCTCATTGCTGCGCCCGCAGCTGTTGCCTGTGGTGCCCTGCGAGGCGATGAAGCTGCGCAGACGGTCGATCTCCTCAGATAGGTGGGAGTGCAGCTCCTGAGGAGATAGGCCGGTCAGGGTGACTGATGCTAGTCGCCTGTCCAGTTCCACTCACTCACAGCCTGCGGGGGGGGGGGGGGGCGCCTACCTGGTTGTGGCGCAGCAGCTCCTGGCCCTCTTGTTGGCAGCGCCGCAGGGTGTGCTCGCGCTCCTCTGCCTGCCTTGTCAGAGCCCCGATCTCCAGGCACTTCTGCGAGTACCTCTCAGACAGCACCTGCAGCTCCTGCTTCAGCGCCTCCATGTCCAGCCTAGCCAGCCGGAGACGGGGCAGAGATAACCATGGGGGCTCTCATGCCACGGCTTGGCCCAGAGTCCCATCCCAACATTACTGGGTTTAGATACATGGTGGTTTTGAACCCAGCCTACAGTGGCTGTGGGTTGGTGACACTCTCTGGCCTGCCGGGGTCTCCTCTGACAGGGTGAGCTCAGGGCCTACCTCTTACAGCGCCACAGCCCCAGCACCCAGAACTGTGTTGGGGCAGGGAGACTCTCCTAGCGGTCAAGAGCAACACTGCCACCCAGCTCTGGGAGACACTAAAGGGGCACAGAGGCCAGGCCTTGGGGACTGATGACCCATGTGGCCTCTGCCAAGGCCCTCAGCAAAGCCCCAGGCACATCTATCAGGGTGAGTGGTCAGAGTCACATCCACCCCAGACCCCAGATCCTGCCGCCGCTGCCATCTTACTGGTGTTGCTTCCGAAGGCTCTCTGGGCCCTGCTGGAGACTCCGGGTTTTGCTCAGCTCCCGGCTCAGCTCTTCTTGATATGCCTTCTTCATGGCTTCAATGGCTAGGAGCAGGACAGACAGGCAGGACAGACAGGACAAGTTGGAAGGGGGGGTCATCACAATCCCGCTTGTACTGGTGCAGGCAGGGCAGAGGTGCACAAAGAACATGGTCAAAGCTGTGTCCTGAACCCAGTGGCTTTGTGAGAGCTGGTCAACCTCTCTGGGTCCTTTTTGAGGCAATGCTGTGTGATGGGGCTCCCATCGGGAGACACGTATCTTCTCTTAGTGGCTTCTGGCTAGCCTCGCACAGTGCCTCACACCATCTCTGCAGTGCCTCGAGGACCGTCTATTACGGCCTGTCTGCCCTGCCTGGCCTGTGGTCCGGACGGCAAGCTCTGCAGTCACTACAAACCTGGGTGATGCTGTGTATGGGGTGACTCAATGCCTTTGCTGCAGGACCCTTCCTGGAGGTGCTTAACCACAGCTTCTCCTCCTGACACAGAGAAGGCCCAAACACTGGCTCCTGCTGGCTGTTTCCTACGACGAGCTCCCAAGAACCCAGTATTTTTCCCATACTGCACAGGGCAGTCTAAGAATTACAAAGACTTATTATTATTAGCCTTAGATCTAGCCACGATTCCAAAATGCAACACTTCTGAACACTGGGTGGATCTTATCCCTCTTAGGTGGTAGACACTGATGTGCAGGGACACAGGCTACTGGTGGTCTGTTATTCAATACAATGTCACTTCCATCAAGTTCAAGTTCACTGGGGAGACTTTGGTGCTGGACCACTGGACGAAGCCCGCATCCTGTCGGGGAGGGGTGGCTGCTCTTGGCTGCCTGCCCTAAACCATGAACACAGCCAAGGCATGGCAGGACCACGGGGACTTGAGCCCAGGGAATACTTAGCCTGTATCAGCAGGATGCAAGCCCCGGGTCACACAACCCCATTCATGACCAGAGGGGCTGCCCAGGGTGTTCTAGGCACACATAGCAGGTGTGCGCCGGACAGAGGAGGAGGAAGCAGTTCGTCTGGCTTGGGGAAAGTGAGGCAGTTCGGAGCCCAGTTTTGCAATCAGGGTGTCTGCTCTGGGCTCAAAGCCCAGCTCTGCCATCCGGGACAGCTCACTAACCTCTCTGAGGTCCAGCTTCCTCCCTCGCTGGATACTGTAAACACTCGGGTTGCCCCACATGTGCGGGGCACAGAGAGGCACACACTACCAAGCTACAGCGAGGCTCACAACCGTCCCTTGAGCATCTCAGGGTCTGACCCTAGTACTAGGCAGGTGATGTTCTACCAGAACAGCGTGTGGCTGGCTGGTGGGTGTCTCTCCCCAAGCAGGGAGGTAATATGTGGCTTGTGCCCCCACAATGTCTACAGAACCAAAGGAAGAGCAGTCACAACCCATGGGAGGAAGGGCAGGCTCTTACTGCTTCACTTTCCCCCATGCAAGCTGAACCACAGATTAGTTCTGGGGCTTCCAACCCCTACAGGCTCCTTCCCCCACGTCCTTATTTAAGGGGTTTCCCAGCTCAAAAGTGGAGGGAGGCAGCAGGTGCTGCCCGTGGTACATCCTTGGTCCTCACCTGAGGCCGTGGCAGCTGTCTCCTCGGCCAGCAGCCACTCCTTCTCCTGCTGCAGCCGCTGCAGCTCTCGTTCGTGGTGCCGCTGTAGCTGCTCCATCACCTGCTGGTGTGAGGACTCCATCTCTGCCAGGCTGCGCTCACAGGCTTCCTGTGGGCCAGAGGCCAGGGAGGTCATGAGGCTACGCACCCCCCGCCCCCATAGGTTTGTCTGGAGCTGGGCTCATGACCACGCTCTGAAATGCTGCACCAGGATACCATACCTGCTCCCTCCTCTACCCACTTCTCACTCACGGACTTCACCAGCCCCTCTTCAGCTTCAAGCTCTGCAGTGACTCCCTGTTTGCAGGACTAAGTCTGGCTCCCGCAGCCCCATCTCTGTATGGTCTGGCACTGCCAAGCAACCTCACAGTTATGAAACCAGGTTTTTGGATGGTGAAAGGGCTCAATCCCCAGAGCACGCTCAAGAACAGAAGGAGAGAACTGACCCCGCGAAGCTGTCTTCCAAGTCCCACGTGCATGCTCTGACACGCATGTGCCAGCCCAGCCTCTGCATAACAATTTAGAAGCCAAGGCTATTCCTCTGCCTGCAGTGGGAACGCTCCCCTGGGTCTCTATCTTTCCCCTGCAGCCCATCTTAAACACCTTTTCTAGTTCTGCCTCTGGGCTGCTTCTGCTCTGCCTCCCCAGGTCCTGCTTCTTCAGGAACATAATAGTCTGGTGACACCATACACCTGACCCAGCTTAGGCCTTGGGCACAGGCCAGGGTAAGTCACGTGGCAGGGGCTTAGTAAATGAGCTGGAACTGTTGACAGCACACAAATGGTTTTGTAGGTAAGATAGCCGTTTGACCCACGTCTACTGTGACGAATGTGTATGGGCAGCTTGATGTTGTCACTGTCTTTATTTATTTATTTATTTATTTATTTATTTATTTATTTATTTATTGTGACTAATGTGTATGAGCAGCTTGATGTCACTGACTTTATTTATTTATTAGTTTTTTCCAAGGCGGGGTCTCTCTGTCTAGCCCAGGCTGTCCAGGAAATCACAGATCCACCTGTCTCTGCTTCCTGAGCGGTGGGATTAAAAATGTGTGCCACCACTGCCTGGCCATTATAATCTTTTTTTTTTTTTTTTTGAGACAGAGGGTTTCTCTGTATAGCCCTGGCTGTCCTGGAACTCACTTTGTAGACCAGGCTGGCCTCGAACTCAGAAATCCGCCTGCCTCTGCCTCCCGAGTGCTGGGGTTAAAGGCGTGTGCCACCATGCCGGGCTCATCATAATCTTTTTGAGACAGGGTCTGGCTATATAGCCAGGCTGGCCTTGAACTCTCAGCATTCCTGCCTCAGGCTCCTGAGTGCTTGGGATTTCAGGCATCGATGCCTTTTTTGCAACTCTAGCCCTTGCTTCAGCAGATTCACTCCTAGGAACATCCCACAGGATGGGGACAAGAGGATTCCCATAGCAACGCTGGGGATAAGAAAACTGAAGGTGACCTACATGCTCACTAGGAGGCCCCTGATTCAGCGATGGGGTGTAAACCGGTAAAGCACAGCAGGCAGCTAGCTGTTGGAGGACAGGGTCACCACGTGGACTGCTGTGCTGGGGAACGAGAGCTGACTCCTGACAATGCTCACGGGGACAAAACAGGCCGCTGCCTGCCCTAGTCTAGGTATGCAGAAACTGCAGAAAACGCTGGAAGGCTACTGTGGCCCGCAGAACAGCCACCCTCCAAAGATACCCATATATGACCTGGGACCCAACAAAGGAACTAGGGTTTCCAACCAGTGTCCCTAGAAGCAGAAGACTGTCCTAGACAGTCTGGGGATGAGGAGGGCACAAGACAAGAATCTAGAGATCTGACCAAGACAGAAGGGCAGAGGGTGACAGTGACTGAAAGGCCTCGAAAGGAAGGAAGGGCACATGAGCCGAGAGAGCAAGCATGGTGACAAAGACACAGGTCCCATGGCTCCACCTGCAGCCCGCCAAAAGAGGGTTGTCCAGTCCACACCTCCTCCTCAGCCTGTGCTGGCCTTGAACAAGAGTGTCATCGAGTCAGCTGTGGGTGGTGACTGGTCCCCTGGGCCACAGGGCGGGGGGCAAGCGTCAGGGGCTGTGTTTTACATTGACTTTAGGGGTGGGGTACGTGCATGCCAGAAGGCACATATGGAAGTCAAAGGTTCTCTCTACTAAGGGGGCTCCTGGGATGGAACTCAAGCCATCAATCAGGCTTGGAAGTAAAAGTAACTTTACCCACTGAGCCACCTCAATGGCCCTCGTGGGCTCATTCCTAACTTTTTTTTTTGTTTGTTTTGTTTTTCCGAGACAGGGTTTCTCTGTGTAGCCCTGGCTGTCCTGGAACTCACTCTGTAGACCAGGCTGGCCTCGAACTCAGAAATCTGCCTGCCTCTGACTCCCAAGTGCTGGGATTAAAGGCGTGTGCCACCACGCCTGGCTGTGACCTACCTTCCTTAGTGACACTAGCCACCTCTTTGCCATGACATCAAGACAGAGGAGGAAGTCCTGGTGGCCCGCTCCCTCAGCTACAGAGCCCTTCTCCTTTAGCTCCCTGGGGCCATGGTGGCCCCGTGCTGAAGGCCCTGCATCCCGCACAGCTGTTCTGCAGGTTGAGCCCTTCATGCCTGCAAGAGGGCCACCCACTCAGACTGAGAGAACAGGCTTTCCAGTGGCCACCTCACCAGGATCAGCTGAGTTTCCAACCACCTCCTCCCGGGCCTGAGGGACATGTGACTTACAAGGTTCCTCTTCTCTCTAGTGCCTGCTGTCCCAGTTGTCACTGTTTTCCCAGCGCTTCTGCCTCACCTCTTAACACCCCAGTCCCACCTGCCCTGAGCCTGCACCAACTTCCTAAGATAGAGTGCCTGGCAGCTTTTGAAGTGCCCTGTGGGGCAGAAGAGGACCAGGAAGCAAGGGCTCTGGGGCTGCCCAGAGTTCAAAGGTCACACCGAACTTCTGGGCCTCCATTTCCTTGCGGCGGCTTTGGAGGTTACTGTCGTGCCTCTAAAATTTCAGTTGAGTAAAACAAGCTTTGTCTTCATTGAACTCTCAAGCTGGTTCCAATAGAAACGTGAACATATACAGCAGCTCCTTCCCCAGAGAACGGACCCTCCCAGAGAGGAGCTCCGAGTTCTACTCAGTGACCCCAGGCTGGAGCCCACCCTGCATGGTGGGCCCCACCTATGACAGGACCCGACAACACTGGGCCACTTCCACCTGCCCTTAGCCCAGGTAGCCCCAGGATAGCCTCAGGTAGCCCCAGGAGAGCCTCCTCACCTTTTGTTCCTTCAGCTCCCCTCCCTCCCCACAACTCAGCAGTAGCCAGCCCTGGCTAATGTGGTAGCCCAGCCCCAGAACCACCAGGGCTCCCCTGCCCTCCCGGGCCCCAGTTACCAGGGCCCCAAATTTCCCTTCAGGCAATCTGTTCCCAGTCAGCCTTGTCCTAGCTCCCCAAGCTTGGGCCCTGTCCTCTTACCCACTGTGCTCCAAGATCTCCTTGTGTGTCACTGGAGACCTTGCAACATTCGCAGGGGACTAACTCCAGCTTGTTCTTGGAGGTCCGACTGTAGGCACCAACTGGCCTTCTACCTTCTGTCGTAGCAAGATCCCCACCCACTGGCCACCAGGAGCTCCGTGTGTGGCCCTCAGGGGACTTTCCGGGACCCCCCCTCCTGTCCTAGCATCCTTTGCTCTTCCTGGCACTGGCATGCATGGTATAGACTATGGTCAGCTGACTCTCCAGTTACTCAGAACTGTGACTCTGCCGTTAAGCAAAACTACGTTTTAAAGATTAAATGCATCAGTGCGAATTATCAACTAGACAGGCTGTGGAGTCACCTAGACAACAAGCCTCCAGACACACCTGTAAGATATTACCTATGGCTAGCCTCTGGCCATGCCTGTGAGCAACTGTCTTCTGCAGCTTAACTGAGGGGAGAGACCACCATACAGGAGAGACGTACCGGCACAGGCCCCCGCCCCCGCTGGGTCCCATACTGCACAGAGGGGTGAAGACTCAGTGGACACATTCATCTCCATCTCCTGGCTACGGGTGCCTCAGGTTCCTGGGGCCAGGCCTTCCCCCTACCATGGACCCTGAGCCCAAATCACCACGGCAACACAAAAGCAACGAAGACGGACATCATGGCTGACGCTCAAAACTTGTCCGACCCACCGCTACAAAGCCTTTCTATCGAGTGTGGCCCTGGGCTTGCTTATGGCTACTGCACCCAGATGGACAGATGGATGGATGGATGGATGGATGGACAGCAGAAACCCTATGCAGCAGTGTTGGTCCATCGCACGGGGAGGCTCACACCATGGAAACTGCTCCATGTCACACACTGGGACTCGGCTTATAATCTTCCACGCTGTCTGGAAGCGGCAAGAATGCTAGCAATGTAGATGCCGCCTCTCACTGTGTCACGTCTAGAACTACACTTGTGCAGAACAACAAAGAGGTGAACTACTCTAACCAGAATGTTCTCCATCTCCACAGAAAGCTGTCGTGCAGCTCAGCGAAGAATTTGCTTACAGGGTTGATCTTGAGAAGTTACTATTAGTATAAAAATATCAGCCAATATGCATATGAGAACTGCCCGTGTTTGTTAATCAGCTGTGGCCACGAGAATATGGAGTACTCATTAAAGCAGTCTGAGAAGAATCCATTTCTGTATGGAGTTCACAATAAAAAGGTTTGTATGCTTTATTTGTACATTATATACTAAACAACCTTTTGTAAGTTATAATAGATATAAGCACACACACACACACACACACACACACACACTTTTCTTCTGGTGAGCTAGTATCCAGCTGTGAGAATCAAAATCATAGACAAATGTCCCCAGGGGACAAAGTCATTTCCAGGGGCAGACAAGGTTGCCCTAGAGAGAGGAAACTACCCTCCCTTGTAGAGAACGGTAGTCTCAGGCAAACTCCTGAGGGCAAACTGGAGGCCCACAAGTCCCATGGACCCCCTTGAGAGGCAGGGAAAACCTCTCCCTGGATTAGGAGAGGGACTCCCAGGACCACTGGGTCCCCCACTTCCCCACGGGGATGCAAGGAAGAGGTCCAAGTGCAGACTAGTCACACGGGGACTCACACACAGGCTCTGCAGTCAGCTGGACCCATTCTCAAATCCCACCTCTGACACCTGCAGGCTGGGGAACCTCGGGCGGGTCACATACCCTCTCAGAGCTCAGTGGCCTTGTCTGTAAAATGGGCACAGTGATCATGCCCACCAGCTGTGGGGAGATTAGACAACATAATGTGTAGCAAATGCCTGGCAACGAGTCTCACACACAGAGAGGGCTCCCCAAACATGGGTGCTCTGACAACACAGCAACCAGGAGACTGCTCCCCGCCCACAGAGCAGTTCTTCAGCCTTACCTGTGAGATGTAGCCAGGGGGGATATGGCTGTCCTCCTGGAGTCTGGGTGTATTCTGTGGAGCTTCCCCTCGGAGACGCCAAGCCTCCAGCTGGGCACGGAGAGACTGGACCTAGGACACAGGAAGCCCAGATCACTGGGTGTCCTGAAATGGGGAGGGGGGGCTGGTGGGAGGAGCCCACAGCTCTACATGCCACAAGCCCAGCTTCCCCGGGTTGTGTAGTAAGAGCTCTGGTTTGGAGAAGGGCAGCAGTCCTGAGAGGGACCAACAAAGAACTTTGTATCTGAGCCCAGGATGGCTAGGTCAATGACCCGGGTGAGCTTTGGTCCAGAAACAAGGTTGCGAGGAGCACACTGTAGTTACACGGGATGTAGTATCTATCATCCTGTGAAGGGAATGGGGTGACGTCCCTGTGCCTCACGTTCCACCGGTGAAAACTGTAGTGGGACCTAGCAGATCAGATGACAAGGAGGGCAAAGAGGCACCTAACACGGCTCAGAGTGTCACAGTACCACAGCCAATGGCCTGTTCTCCACCGCTCCTCATCTCTCTTCCCTGTGGCTAAGGGCAGAACAAAGCCTTACAAAACATAGGCAATGCAAAGCGTCAGTCCCCGTGAGGAGCCCGAGGTGCCAGTTGGCAGGTCAAATACGGGGTGAGCTCCTCATCACTGTAGGGCTATAGGATCAATGTCAGGCCATGCCTGCTGATACAGACAGGAGCTGGGGAGAGAACCCTACCTCCTTCTCCAGGGCCTCTTGGCTGTCGCTTGTAGGTCCCCGACGCTCGTTGTGGCCTTGGTTGAGCAGGGCAGTGAGTGGCACTCGCTTGTTCTCCCGCAGGGGCAGCTTTTCCAATTCCTGCCACTTCTTCTCAATCTCCTCACTGAGCCTACTCTGCTGGTCATCAGTCAGGGGGGCACCCAGGCCCCTTCGAGACCCATCGCCACTGGGCGTCTCTGGGGTCCTGCTCTCCGTGGACTCGAACCACTTGCGTCTTTCCTCAGAGCGTTGGGCCAGGTCCCGCTCCAGATCCTCCTGTTTGGTGGGGCGCTCAGGAGTGGAGCGGGACAGAGTGCGCATGCGCTGTGGGGAGCTTGGCGTTAATGGAGAGAGCTCCACGTAGTCCAGTGATGGCCGAGGACCATCCGCCTTTCGAGGACCACCCCGGCTGATAACCTCAGAGCCTGTCCGCTGCTCCCCTATCTTCAGGGAGCTCTTCTGGGTGCCATAGCCGTGCAGTGTGTTTTCCTTATTGCATTCGGAGAGCCTAGGACATCAGCAGAGCCTCGTCAGCGGGGGGGNGGGGGTGGGGGGGGNGGGGGGNGGGGGTGGGGGAACCTTTGTCCACTCAGTCTCATAGAAGCACTTGCAGAGGGGTTTACTCATAAGCCAGCGGCTAGACATGGACCCAGCGAGCAAGCAGTCCAGCCTAGAGGTTGAGAACTCACACCTCCTTATTATCAGACTCCGGGAAAACCCTAGAAAAATCATGTGCCAGCGGATTCCCTCTTGCAGTCCCAGACACTGTATGAGGAACAAGGGACTGCAATGCCTCATAAGGCAAAGCAAATGCTGGCGCATGTGTGGCAGGTGTATTATGAAAGCCATAGAACAACAGTAACAACAACAAATGCACTAAGCGCTGAAGCAATGGCTCAGCAGCTAAGAGCACTGGCTACTCTTACAGAAGATCTGGGTTTGGTACCCAGCACTCGCATGGTAGTTCACAACTAGGGGGGGTCTGACGCCCTCTTCTGACCTCCATGGGTACTGCATGCACATGGTGCACAGACATATACACAGGTAACACATACACAGGCAACAGGCAGGCAGGCAGGCAGGCAGACAGACAGACAGACACACACACACACACACACACACAGACACACACAGAGACACACACACACACACACACACACAAAAGAAACTTTAAAAATTTGTAAGGCCAGACCCTGGGTTTAGGGCACAGGGTAGGGACTGCTGACGAGGAGCCACACTGAAACCCGAGTGAAAGCAAGTAGTTGTTAAGATGTTGAGTGGCAGCAGCAGCTTGGCTGTGTACACTGTCATTCAGCTCCAAATTATATTTCCCAGCATCCCCTGAAGCAATGGGATCACGGGACCGCTTTCTAGGGGTTGGGGAGAAGCAACTCCTTCTAAAGGGCCTTCTCTGCAGTTCAGCCGTGCCCTCTGACCTGCTGACCAAGCTGCCGGGCTGCACATGAGACCTGCACTGCACACCTCTGGGCCACTCTTGCACAGCGCTCTACTCTGCAAGTGGGCAGCAGCCCGACAGCGCAGTTCTGCAGAATTTACCAAGGGCCCTGGACACATGCATTCGTGGGCGCGGACACAACAGTGAGCATGACAAGTGAGGAATCTGAGACGCTTATGGAAAAGCCTCCGGCCTGCGGCTGCATGATCAGGGTCTAGTCAGGCTTAGGGACTTATCCCTTTAACCGAAGCTGCTAGAGGCAGCCGCAGGCTGGGGCTGGGGCCGGGCCAAAGTAGCAGACAGCGAGCCTCTTAAGCCTCCTCCCTACATCCCCAGGACCCCTTCCAGCTGTTAGAATGTAGGAGGATGCAATGAGACAGCGGGTCAAACCCTCAGTTCTCAACGAATCTCTGGATGGCCAAGGACATGTGCCGCTCTTTCTGCAATTTGTTACTAGATTAACTGAGCCCCAGAAGCTACAGCCACAGGGCCCTCAGGCGAGTGCACAGAACCCCACACTCAGGGACACAACATCCTCATCCCCCATGAGGGTCCCAGTCCAGTCCAACACATACTTGGTGACATCTGGGGCTGAAGTTGGACGCACAGTCTTCCTGAGAGCCTCAATCCAGTTCCGCCGTATGCCCGAGGTCATGGCCGACAAGGTGTAAACTGCATCCTTGGTCTGCAAGGACATACTGGATGTAGTTCATCACATGGCCAGCCCTATGTACCCTCCCCCTGTGCCCCCGTGTGGAGGAGGTCCTTCCTTCCCAGGAAGGGGTTTAGGATGGAGGGGGTGGAGGCTCTGATAGACTCCCTCTGTCAGTCTGTGGGAAGTGCCTCACTCTGGGACTCTCCAGGTACGTTAAGTATGGGCATCAGAACTGCTGACTGGCAGAGGGTAGTCTGAGAGTAAATGAGTGAGTGAGTCAGGTCACCACCTGCCCAGGGACTCGCATTACACCCCTTGCCTCCTGGGTCTACACTCAGCCTCACATGGATCTGGAAGCCATAGTTGCGCTGGACCGCATACTCTGTGACGTCAGTGCAGGACCGCAGATCGATCTCCCCATCTAGCTCGTCTGCCTAGAGCGACAAGATCCACCGTGGGTCCCCATGCCGCGAACCCCCCCCCCCCGCCACAGCCACGGCTCCCAGCCCTTCCCCGGGGCCCGCCCACCCAGGCCCCTCACCTCCTCAGCTGTGGAGTCTCTGTAATATTTGAGGCTTGAATCCGTCAGCACAAACCAATGCTTTTTCCACTGTGGAGGAGGAGATAGTGAGGGAGAGGGTTAGGGAAGGGAGGAACCTGTGCGTGCTTGTCCACCCTTGACCCCCGTTCTTACAGCTGAGGGGTGTGAAGGGCAGATCAGATCTGAAGCCAAGCAGACAGAGGCCGGGAAATGGGTCGGCCCCTCCTCGGTCACCAGGCCTTCTGTGGCCCCAGTGCACAGCCTTTCTCTGGCTGGCTGGCACGCCCATACTGTTTTTTGAGACAGGGTAACATGTAGGCTGGCTTTCAGCTTGTAATGGAACCAGGATGATCAGGTTGTGGATGGGTACATGTGTGGTATGTGTATGTGTGTGTGTGTGTGTGTGTGTGTGTGTATGTATGCGCACACATGTGTGTGAGCATGTGGATGAGTACATGTATGGCATGTGAGCGTGTGTGTCAGAGGACAACTCTGTGTGTGTGTGTGTGTGTGTGTGTGTGTGTGAGCATGTGGATGAGTACATGTATGGCATGTGAGCGTGTGTGTCAGAGGACAATTCTGTGTGTGTGTGTGCGCGCGCATGTGTGTGAGCATGTAGATGAGTACATGTATGGCATGGGAGCATGTGTGTCAGAGGACAACTCTGTGTGTGTGTGTGAGCGTGTGTGTGTGTGTGAGCGTGTGTGTGTGTGTGAGCGTGTGTGTGTGTGTGAGCATGTGGATGAGTACATGTATGGCATGGGAGCGTGTGTGTCAGAGGACAGCTCTGTGGAGACCATTCTCTTTCCTTCACCTTTACCCTTCTTAGATTCCCAGGTCACCAAGCTTGCCAATAGCGGCTAACCTGTCTTGTTGCCTTGACCCTGAACTTCTGATCGTCCAGTCTTCAACCTCTTGGGCACTAGAATTACAGGCATGCTCCATCATGCCTGGATTATATGATGCTGGGCATCAAGGCCAGCGTCCTGCCTGGTAAGGCAACCATTCTATCAACTTTAATATTCGTAGCTCATTCAGGACCGCTCAAGACATCAGAGCTCATCATAGCACGTGCCTTCCTGCAGTGCAGATAAGGGAAGGGACAGGCTCTGTGAGGTTAAATGCCTACAGGAGCAGTGACTAAGTGGGGCCAGACCTCTCCAAGTCTTTCTCCACGTGCTGGCCTGACACAGGGTCAAGGACAAAGGCCTCTCAGACAGAAGGACTAGAAAGAAGCCCGGGGCAGGCACTGAGTGCTGCTTCCCCATCTGTTCTGCGGGCTGGTTACACACATGTTCCAGTGTGAGAATGCGTTGGTTAACCCTCACATTTGTGATTCTACAGTTTGAGACCCTGCACTACCTTCTTTAGGCCGGGAAGCCACATGGGGAAAGGACAGGCAGTGGAGCATCTCATGTGCATCTCAGACACCCACTGGCCACTTTCCTGGGATCCCAGCTGCAATCAGCCCACTGCCGGATCAGTGTCCCCCGGTGCAGCCCTCCTGGGGCTCCCCCAACACCACAACCCTGTCTAGGCTGTTTCCTATTTTTATCCCTTAGGGACATGATACGGTTTCTAGCATCTGAGGGTGATACTTTCTACTTCTTCCCAGGGGTCTCCCCTGAGAAACAGGGTTTAGCACCAAACACCCAGAGTATGAGTGTTGCCTGGCCACGTGCCTCTCAGCAAGGGTCACCACCTCCCCAGCCTTCACTCTTCTGACTGTACACTGGGAATGGCAAGAAGTCCCTAGATTTTTGGGTCAGGCTGGAGGTTATCTGTCCTCCATGTGTCTTTCACGGCATGTGGCACAGGATGCCAAGGATAGTAAAGACACCAGTCACTTGGAACAATCTCCCCCCGTCCCCCTCCCCTGGCCTGAGACAGGGTTTCTCTGTACTGCCCTGGCTGTCCTGGAACTCACTCTGTAGACCAGGCTGGCCTCGAACTCAGAAATCCGCCTGCCTCTGCCTCCCAAGTCCTGGGATGAAAGGCGTGCGCCACCACGCCCAGCGCACTTAGACACTCTTGCTCCTGGAGGGGACTAAGGCACCATTTGGGGACTCAACTGTCTCTGCAGAGTGAGGCAGGGTCTGTGGAAAATAGTTTCTTGGCTGTCTAGGTCTCTCTGTCCCTAATTGCAACAGAAGCTGGATGAAGCTCTGAGAGCCCAAGGTTCTAGGCCTGGGCTGCCCAGGGTATCACTCGGCCTGAAAGAGAGCTCAGTCTTATGGCCCCAACTCCCATCTGCGTGAGGGGCTGGGGCTGGCTGCCCTCCCAAGGCCCTTCCAGTTTGGACATTCCAAAACCCAATGAAAGAGCATGAGTAATGGCCAGTTCTGGGTGGGGCCCATAATCCCTCTGCCCTCCAGGGACTTGGGGTAGGGAGGCCAGAAAGGGGTCACTGGCAGGGCGCCAGGCCTTGTGTGAGCCTGGAGAGTAGCCACTAAGGGATGGCGAGCAGGCAGCGGGGACAGAAGGCTGTGATGGGGACTAAAGCGCGTGGGCAGGAAACACAATGCGATGCCCCTTGGCTCCGAGCCCTGCCTGGCATGCGGGCCGCATGCAGATCCGAGCCATGAGCGCATGCAGGCGGAGTAAGCGGAAAGCCAGTTTAGCTCCCAGCCTCCGACCTTGCCTAGCCGCTGAAAGAGCAGGGCTGGTGAACAGCACCACCTCAGCTATTTCCAAGGCCAGCCACAGGAGACTGGAAAGATGAGGGGTGATGGGCTGAGCTTATCAACCCAGGCAATAGAGGCTTCCAGCTCCTCGATGCAGTGTCCTCTGTGACTCTGTTCTCCATCATACCCATGCCTCAGGTCTGCTGACTGAGGCTCTGGTTCTGCCGACAGGTCTGGCCTGTATTCTGTGCCCTACCTACTCTATTCTATCTGGAAGGTGGTACAACTCAGGCTCCCGGGCAGCCTCCACCCCAGACCCTCAGACTCCTGTCAGCATTGTCAAGAGGAAGGAGAGCCAAGATATTCCTGGTGAGAGCTAAAGATGGGATCTGGAGCGTGCATGGCAGCGAGGCTCCACCCTGTGACTTATGTGTTAAGACTCATGAGGAAGCCTAGAGCCAGCAACCTGTACTGCCTAAGCACTCGCTAAGCCTCTCCCACAACCAGAAATTCAACTCCATTAGGATTTTCACTGGCCCTCCCATAGGACCCCTTTGCCCACCCCAAGAGCTTCTCCACAGAAGCCCTGCATCAGCCCAGCCAATCCCTCCCCTCCAGCCTCCTACCTCTCCAGGCTCATCCAAGATTGACATCCATCCCTTCTTGAAGTTGAGCAGATCGGGCTACAGGAAGATGAGAAGGCAAATGGTCAGACTAGGTGAAGAAGCCAACTGGGCTGCTAGAAGGGAATGCGACAGTCCCCATCCTGTCGTAGTCCTGTGACACTGAGGTCCTGGGAGACCAACGGAGAGGGCAAAGGACCCAGAGAACTTAACTCCCCCCACCCACCCCCAACCAAGCAGAACCAAGCAGACTCCCAGCCATTGAGACAACCTTGGACCTTCCCCAGCATCTTCTGAGAGCCAAGAGGTAGGGCTGAGTCGCTAAAACATCCCCCCCAAGATGTCCAAGCTCCCCGGCCCCACCCAAGATGGGGAGAGGGGGAGACAAAAGGAACTTTTCCTACAGAGAGAGCCGTAGGGAATCCAGAGGGTAGAAAGAACCTAGTCCTCTTCGGTAAGATCTAGGTGGGCCATGCGGAACACAACCCAGTGCTCTGTCCAGGCCCCTACTCCTTCCCTCCCCTCATCTCCTAGAGACCCTGAAAGGTTGAGCCAGGCCCAGGCTGAGGGCAGATATTCTAGGGCCTCTTCCCCTTACGTCTCCTTAGACAGGCCACAGCACCTCAATCCTGGCAAGCCCTACCTGGCAGGTCCTACTCAGAGAGGCATAGCCCTGAAGTCTGGGAGGCCCCAGCTGTAGCATGTTCCACAGGGAGGCTGTGAGCTAGCTCTCTCTGCCCGGGCCTACATGGAGGTGATCATCCCGGCATTTTCCCGACCGGCTCATCTGGTGACCTAACTAACATCTACCAGACCCTCTCTGACCACCCTCTCCTATCTAGGTCTCTTATCCTTTAGTAGCCTCAGCTCCTGTTCCCTGGCAGGGAGGAGAACAGGGCAGGCCAAACAGACTGGCGGGGAGGAGGTGGCCACCTGTTGCCATGGCTCTGAGCCCACCTATCAGAGTGTGCATCAAGTGAGCCTCACCAGGCCAAGGTGTCTGGTTGCATGAAGAGAAGTCAGTGGGACAGGGTAGCAGGGTGATGGTGGCAGCTGGGAACCAGAGCCACCTGACCCGGCCACCTCTGTGGGCCTGCGCTCCTTTGGAGAACCCCGATTTCCTCAGGCAGAGTGAGTGTGCTGAAAGCGCCTCCCACCCCACCCCCACCCCCAGCCAGTAGCCTAAACACCTAGAGCCATCCACAGCCATAGCTGGGGCTCCCTCATCCTGTATACCTGTCTGAGAGAAGAGGTGGGCTGCGCTCCAAGCCCGGAAACCCTCAGGCTGTGATCATCCTGTTCGCTTTCTCTTCTGTCAGACCGTCTCCCGTCAGTGACAAGGCGACCCAGGATGATCCCTGGCTAAGACTGAAGGCTGTAACCACCCATATCTGGCTCCACTTCCCTTCATCGCAGACCTCCCACAAACAGCCTCAGGACCTGGAGGAGAGGCCTAACCACAACAGGTCTCAGGAGGAGCTGTGTAGAAGGTTGTTTTGTTGTTTTTTTTTTTTTCCCTCTTTTACAAACATTCCTGTGCTTTGGGGCAGATCCTTTGACCCCCACACTGCCTCCAAACAGCCAAAAGCTGGTACCATGGGGCTAATCCGAAGGAGAAGGCCACCAGGTACAGTGACAGACAGGGACGCACAATGCTGCATACCAAGCGTATACAACAGCAATGACCATCTCCCTTCATGAAATGTGTGGCCCCCCTCCCGCTTCTGGGTCATATGTGGCAGGTGACTATGGGTTCTGCCCCAGCCTCAGTCTTCCAGGGGGACAGAATATACCACAGTCAGGGCAGCCAGGTGACTCAAGACCAGTAACAACGAAGGCATGTCAGGTCCGTGTGACCTAGCTAGCAACTTCAGGGAGAGAAGACCAGCAGAGTGAGTGTTCCACCCTCCTGGGAGGGGAACCTGGGGGCAGCGCTAAAAGATCTCACAAGAACAAGGGAGGTGGTTCGGCCAGCAGAGCACGCACCACACAAGCACGTGGACCCGAGCTTGGACCCCCCCCCCCAGCACCCATATCAAAAGCTGGATTCGATGGGACACGCCTATGTGCGGAAACACAGACTCAGGAGCCCTTCGGCTTGCTGTCAGCCAAACTAAACTGGAAAGCTAAAGATGTAGAGAGATCCTGTCTTTAAAAATACAGTGAAGAGAGAGACATACCCAAAGCCAACCTCTAGCTTCCTCCAGAAGTGTGCATCCACAGACAGACAGACAGACAGACAGAAACACACACCCATGCACATGCACCCACACCCACGCACAATTGAAAAAAACCCGGGCGAGCTGCATCCAGAGGGCCACCATCTCCCCAGCTCCTCAGGCTCAGAGGCCCGTTCTCCACCAGCAAGCCCAGCATGGGGAATACCCCTCCTCCCCAACCAGTAGCACAGGTCACGCCTGCCCATCACCTCAGCCCTAGCTGCAGCCCTTCTGCGCATACATAGCCAAGGGGACCCTTTCGGTGGGGTCATCAAAATCTCTCCTGCAAGTCTGCCTTGACCCTAATTATTCCACCACACTGTGCTCATAGATTCCCCAACACACAAGGATACCTCCCTCTGAGTCCTTTACATCTGCCATGTCCTTAACATGAAATACCAGGCATGGTCCTCTGATGACCCAGCCAAGCCTGTGCTCGTGCGTCCAGACCTGCTTAACTGCCTCTCTGAGGCTTCTTCTCAGAACTTACCCATTGGACCCTCTGCCTCGCCTGCTGCCCCCCTGCAGAGGCCCCTGCTGCCCCCAGCCACCTCCCTCCAACCCCCCTGCTGCCTTAAACACTTTCGCTTTCCCTCCAGGTGGGCTGACGGAGAGAGTCCCCAGCAGTCCTAAAGGCACCAGGTACTTAGGAGACAGACAGTAGACAAGCAGACCAAGGATATAATTTGATGCCCAGCAGTGGCTGCAGAACGAGGCTCCTTAACATGGTTTGGCCAGGCTCTCGGGAGAAAGGAGAAAGAGGCTCTGGATTCTAGGTCAACCGGGATCCATTGGCTCCCCGAAGCCTTTCCTACCCAGCCCAGCCCTGTGCCACTTGCTCTGTACATAACACTCCTCAGCTAGGAGCTGTGTGTGCACGTGTGTGTGTGTGTGTGTGTGTGTGTGTGTGTCTGAATGGTGCCCAGGAGAAGCCCAGGGAGCACTGCGAAGAGTGACCACAAGCCTCTTCCATGTTTCAAGCCATTCAGGAGAACCCACTGCTCGTGGTCTGGTCCTTCCCCAGAGGCTACTCTAAGCTTTCAGCATCCCCGATTTGCCCACTAGCCTTGATCTATGCACCCCTTCCTCCACAACCCACCAACCCACCACCATCTGACCAAGTCCTGTGAGCAGAGGACAACTCCCTCAGGAAGCCCTCCTCCCACCAGCAGGGATGTGCTATCCCGCCTCCTGGCCACCCCACACTCAGGATACAGGCACATATGAGGCACTTAGCAGACTCACCCTTGCTTAGCATGCTTCCTGGGAGTAGCAACTGTGTACATTTCTTATCTCTCCCTAGAGAGAGCGAACTGAGACTGACTGAGACATAAATTTTGGCCTAGCCAGGGCTATACTTCATTCCTGTACTCAGTTTCCCCAACTGTCCAATGGGGGTGGTCCGTCAACTTTAAATCTGGTACTATGAAAGCACTCAGTTTAGCATCTGGTAGGCGCCCACTGAGCCAGGCAACCACCTCCCCCCAACACCAGGACACTGCCTCAACTCCTCCCCCAACATCCCTCTGTTCCCTAACAGGGAAGGGGAGGCTGCTGACGCCAGGAAAGGCCGGTAGGGAGGTGGCAGGATGTGTGGAGGCCGAGGAAGCCCAGGCAACAGAGCCAGGTCATCTCACACACTCACACACACACACACACACACACACACACACACGCACACACAGAGCAGGGGCCCTACAGACCACGCCCCCGGGCAACAGAGCCAGGTCATCTCTCTCTCTCTCTCTCTCTCTCTCTCTCTCTCTCTCTCTCTCTCTCTCTCTCACACACACACACACACACACACATCCCACACGGCAGGGGCCCCACAGACCACGCCCCCAGCAGCACAGCCCACCCCTCACTCGGCCTACCCTCAGTAGAAAGCAGACTTGCGCATGTGCATACACACCCTGTTCATCCTCCTCCCAACCCCAGGAGGGCCACCAGAGCCTGTCTGGGGCACTAGCCAGAAATCAAGACTGCCCCACCCCTCCAGTCCAGAATTTCATGGCCAGGTGGTCAGACCGACCTGGAAACGAGGCTGTTTCTTCTTTTACATTCAGGACACCTCGCTAGCGCCCCTCCTCAAGTCTCAGTTCACTTGGCTGTGAAATGGGGAGAACAGTGCTCTCAACTGTGAGATTCGACAGCAAGATCAGGGCACGGCCCACTGACTGACAAGTCTTGGTAGAGCGGACCTCTAAGAGAAACTGAAACCTCTGACCCCGCCCAAGGCCCCAGCTCTTAGCGCGGTGAAGACTTCGTTTCAGCTGCCCTAGAGCCGGCTCCCAGCTATGGGGTGGGCGGGGCCGGATCCCCCAACCTCTGGCCAGAACCCACATGGGCTGGACAACCATCCCAGTCCAGGTCAGGTCAGCGCGACCGGTCCAAGGCCGGGAACACCTCTTCCCAGGCCCAAGCCAAGCAGTTTGAGGGGGCTCGGGCTTCCACCAGGAGATCTGGTGGGCAGGGGAAAGTGTCGCCCTAGTCTGTCAGTGACTAGTGCCCTCCACGGCACGGGCTCCGTTGGGGGAGGAGGGTAGGGCACCAAGAGGGCAAGTCTGGACCGAGCTGCCCGGACACTTGGCTTCCAGCCTCGCCGGGTCCCAGCGGGGGCCACTCACCGTCATGGCGGCGCCCGGGGACGCTGCACGGGACACTCGGGCCGGGCTCCGCGGCGCACCCAGCCCGCCGCCCCTCTCGGCCGCCGGCCGCCGTAGCTCCAGCCCTTCCCTTCCCCGGAGCTGCCCCGGCCCCTTCCATCCGCCCATAAAACTTTTTTTTTTTTTTTTTTCAAACTTCCTGGGAGGACCCGGGCGGACCAATGGACAGCTTGGAAGCCCGGGCAAACAGCGGCGGGGGTGGCGGGAGGACCAATGGGAACGAGGGCCGGGTCGGGGGCGGGGCCTGTACGACGGGGCGGGCGGATGGGGCGGCGGGCAGGGCGGGCCGGGCTCCGGCCGGCGGTTCGCAGGAAGGAAGGGCCTGTGTGCAGGTGACTCCGCCGGAGACCGCGTAAGGGCGGGGCGGTCCGGTCGCACGGCCGAGTCGGAGAGGCTGAGTTCTCCCCCGCCAGAGTGATGGTTGCATCTGGCCAAGGCGCCAAAGTTGCAAGGCGAACGCAGTACAGCGCTGTACTAAAGACTCAACGAGCCCCACTAGTTACCCGCGGAGTTGGCATTCGTACTCCCCTGAGAAGGGAGCCCATTTGTTTCTATTTTACCCACGAGAACGCAGTGGTTCAAAGATTGGATTTACTTACTTGGCCGAGATCTCCCGGACTGGGAGGATTGGGGAGGATGGGAGAAGGGAGAGGAGAGAATTCTAGCAAGTGAACTGCGCACCACATGAGTTCTGGAGTGGTACATAGAGGCATCAAACTTTCTGGAAGTTTCCCAGGAGGGACTTTTTGCCTAGAAGTGCTGGGTTCCCGGATGTGGGTGTACACCTGTTGCGCCTGTTCCCAGTTCCCTTATCAATGTGTTGTATTTTCTTTGCCTGTGGAAGCTTAACTGTGGTCCTGAAGCTAAGGAGGGACATTGGTGGAATTAGTTGCTGAATGCCCTGGAAGCTTGGGTGGCAGTAGCCATTCAACCCTGTTAGTTTAAGCAAGGAACTTGAATATGCTGTGACTGAATCTCACAGGCGATGCGATTACCCATGAATGTTAACCAAGTCAAGTAATTAAAACAACTTCGCTGTCTCTAGTTAGCTTAGGTGTGGACGGGTAAGTCTGAATTACTTGCACTTTCAGATACTGTGCCATCTTGATTTAGAGAGGCATTGCTCTTGCTGGCCATGCTGGTATAGGCTGAGAAGGTGGAGACAGGAGGATCGAGAGTTCCAATCTGCCGGGCGGTGGTGGTGGTGCACGCCTTTAATCCCAGCACTTGGGAGGCAGAGGCAGGCAGATTTCTGAGTTCAAGGCCAGCCTGGTCTACAAAGTGAGTTCCAGAACAGTCGGGGCTACACAGAGAAACCCTGTCTCAAAAAACAAACAAACAAAAAAATTCCAATCCAGCATGAGCCTGGGCTACATAGCAATATTCTGTCAAACAAAAAAAATCATGGGCTGGCGCGTGGTAGCCCACGCCTTTAATCCCAGCACTCAGGAGGCAGAGGCAGACGGATTTCTGAGTTCGAGGACAGCCAGGACTACAGAGAAACCCTGTCTCGAAAAACAAAAACAAAAACAAAACAACCATGGTGGTACACACCTGTAATCCCAGCAATTGGGAGACAGGGGCAGAAGGATCACTAAAAATAGTGACTTGAAGGCTAGACTGAGTTTCATATCAAGACCCTGCCTCAAAACTAAAGAAATGTATATTGCATATTGTGATGACTATGGTACTCTGAGTCTTGGCCCATTTCATGGATGAGGATTCAGAGGCCCAGCGAGCTGAGTTCTTTTCGCGGTATCTCTGTTGTGGTCTCCTCATCACAGCCCACGGATCCGTATGTTGCGTTCATTTACTCTAGACACTGGCAGTTCCCATCCTTGCCTGAGTTCCTCAGAGGTTGTCAGCCCTTAGCGAGTGAGTGAGAAGAGGAAACCTACCACCAGGGGCCTGGGCTCAGAAAGCACCCGCCCCCTGCCCTGACTCTTGTCCATGGAGGTTCACCTTCTGGTACCCTCCACCCAGGGACTGCAGTTATCCTGATGAGCTCAATACACTGGCTTTAGCCCGGTTAGAATTCTTTATAACCTTCCTTGGACTGTGCTAATTTTTATACGTGCCTCTTTCATATTAAGGGCACAATGCTGGACTTCTAGATTCCCCTGGAAAGGAAGACCTTTGGACTCTAGACTACTGTGTATGGAACACTTCCCTTCCTGCCTTCTGTATATGCGTGTGTGGGGAAAGAGAGGGAGAGGAAGAGAGTTTTCCCTTTCCTGCTACCCCGTAAAAAGATGAAAGATGGCTGGAAAATTCTCTTCACCCTTCAAGCCTCAGTCTAAACATGGTCCAGCCAAACTTAAAAACTCACTGTGCAGTGCTCCCATACCTCATCTAGTGATCCCTTCATCCAAGTACCTTGCCCAGGGACATGATTACATGATACAGCCTGGCACACAAAGCTCTGGCTTCTATCCCCAACATTGTGTGTTGTGGGGGAATCTTTGCCCTGTACTGTCTGCATCTGACCCTTCATCCCGTGCTCCCTGCATCTGATTCCTGGTCCAGTGCTCCCCACGCCCATCCCCTTGCCTGAGCATATGGCTCAGGGAAAGAGACAATAGCCCAAGATTACAAAGCCAGGTATGGGCAGGGATAGAATTCCAGGCAGCTTTCTGACCCCTCGGCAATCCTCCGGGAGGCCCTAGGTCTCTGGTACTTACAATTCTAGTCCCCAGAAAAAAAAAAAAACATCATTGCCCCCAGACTCACTCAGTCTCAGCCGCCACAGTCTGGTAAGGAACATGCTGGGTAACCAAGCCAGAGGGCCACGGGAAGTCAGCACCACAAGGGTGGGTTTGTAACCATTTGAAGCTCAGATTGGCCAGAGCAAGCCAGAGCATCTCAGATATATCCACGTGTGACATGGAACAAGAGACTTCACACATCAGTGTGTGGACAGTGTGAATCTAATTGTCCTTGAGATGAGGACCAAACAGAGTCAGGCACACCCTGCATGGGATGTGGGGCTGGGAGCATAGAAGGCACACAATAATTGCTGGGTGGCACACAGACGACGGACAGCAGTCCCACACTTACCTCACACCTCTCTCCACCAAGGCCTTCCCCTCCGCTCCTCCCAGCCCTGCTGGGTGCTGGTGACCGTTAGCTATTTTGATAAGGCAAATCCTGCCCATGCATGGCTTGAAGGACCGTTGCACCCAGTTAGCCATGTTTGCTTGGCTGTTATGGGTTCCGCTGTCCACAGAGAACAGCAGGACAGAATCCTTGTCGGAGATGGGAAACCGAAGGGACAGCACCACCCCCTACATCCCTCCACAGCCTCTGGACATCCTGGGCTCCTTCCCCTTAATCCTAGGCAGCTCCTCAAACCACCCCCTGGCTAACAGGTGTGACAGATGTGACATTCAGTGCTCTGACGTCCCCTGTAATGCTCTCACTGGGGACTGTGCAAAACCAGCCTGGTGACATCTTGACTGTCAGCTCATTTCTCTGAGCCCCAGTGCCCACTTTGTAATGACCGGCTCCGAGGACCCTGCAGTGTCACTGTGGCCCAGCACTAACAAGAAAGTCCAGGAATCACCCAGTCACTGACACAACTGTCTCCCCCTCCCCCAAGCCAGCCCTTGCTTGCTTCTTGCCTGCTGTGAAGGGGCAGGAGAGGACTGTCATAGCTATCTCCTTCCCTTGCCCTGGAAGAAGCCCCGACCAGAGGCCCCAGTGTTTACAGGCCTCTCTAGGCAGGAGATGGGTTACGTAAGGCCAGATGTTTGTGAAACTGGCCCTGGCCCAAGTCTGAGACACACTCAGAGCCCCTGGAGGCCCTCCTCCTTCTCCCCTCCCCCCACCCGGCTCACTGGCCCAGGCTAGTAGTTGCTAATTGCATATTATCCAAACATCCTTCATCCTAAAAGCTTGCAGGGTCTGTGCCTGTACCGAGGCAGAAAAGACCATCTTCCAGAGCCTGCCAGCATTTTTGCAGCATGCTCTCCTTCTGTGAAGTTCCCTCACTCCTCCCTCTTAGCCCCCCTTCTCTCTTAGCTAGCCCCAGCCTCCTCCGCCCTTCCCTTCTCTATCCACCCTCACCCCTCCAACCCCTCAGGAACCAGCCTACCCTTTGCCACCTGAGGACCCCCAGAGACAGCAGGTACGGATTGAACAGCGCGGGCCGGTCCCCAGGCATCCGCCATGAAGTCACCAGTCGGCCCTTGAGTGGGCTCCCAGCCTTGCCCTCTGCCGGCCTCTTGTCTGCCTGTCAAACAGGGTCCGGTGTTGGCTGTAGATCCCTTTCGTGGGATGGGGCATCCCTGGCCACAGCCTCCCCTGACCATTCTGCCACTGCCAAGGCCCAGGGCTCCCACCTCCCTCCCTCATCACGGCTGCAAAGGAAAAAAAAAAAAAAAAGTTACCTTGCTTGTACTACATGGTGTTTGACCAACAGGGGCTCTAGGATGCCACACACCCTTGGGCTTTGTATCCAAAAACCTAAGGTCAAACCGCAGACTGCCAAGGAGCGGGTCACAGACATTTAGCTCATGTGGCATGTGCCAATCTGGCTCTAACATTAGAAACCAAGGAATCTGAGCCAGGTGTGGTCATGCACACCTGTAATCTCAGCACTTTGGAGGTGGAGGCAGGAGGACCAGGAATCCAAGACTGACCTCAGCAACCTAGCAAGTTTGAGATCTACCTGGGCTGTGAGACCCAAATTAAAAGCACACTTAAAAAAACATTGAATACATATTAGACATATAAATGTCCAAAAGACATGGAAGTCTAGGTCCACCCTCCTCTCAGCAGCTACTATCTAGTGACAAGGAATGGATCACCGACTTAATACAGATGCCTATGGCAGAGCCCTAGTGTGTCCATCATGACGTCACCTCTCTTGGGGCAACAGAGCCAGCAGCAAAGCAGACAGACTGAACCCAAAGCCACACCACAGGTCACAGGTTGAGGAGAGGGGGCAGAACTTCCCTGCCCTCTGACTGGAACCTGTAAGTTTCCAGAGTGGCGTTTGAAGTATCAAAGCACAGGTACCAGGGAGCTTTGGGGAAAGGAGTGTTCTCCCTGACCACGCTCCTGTCACAGCCCACAGCCCTGACCGCCACATGGCACCATCATGCTGCCTCTCCCCAACTCGCACCAGCATACGGAGAAGATGCTCATTACGTGTTCTGAGTAGGAACATGTGAATGAATGAATGAATGAATGAAGTAGTTAACACTTCTGTCCAGTAGCGGTGGCCTGGGGTGGGGTGGGGGCTTTCCACATTGCTAATTTCCTCTTAGCTCACAAAGCCCAAAGCTCCAGGAAGCATGAAGAAATCACCCCAAAAGAGGAAGAGTGAGGCTGTTTGTGCCCCTTCCCATTTCACAGAAGAAAAGACTGGCCACCACGCAGGCACATAGACTCATCAGAGCCAGGAAGCAGGAAGACAATGGGGCAGGGGAAGCAGAGTCCTGGGTTCTACTCTGGGTCCAGCCACACGGTGGCTGTTCCCTTGTCTGTACAGACGGGTTGGACAGCATGTGCCTGTCTCCAGCTCTGATCAGTGGCGGGCCAGACTTGGCTACTGGTCACCTCTGGCTTTTCAGGAGGCAGCACGGGGGACACTGGAGAAGGAAAAAGCGTAGCCACGGAGTCCTCCCTCACATTGCCCACCTGCTGACTGCCTCTGCCTCTGCCTCTGCCTCTGCCTCTGCCTCTGCCTCTGCCTCTGCTGCTCTCCTTCAGAGCTTTCTCATGAGAACAGTCTGTTTGCAGGTATGAAGGAGGAGCAGGGCATAGCTACTACAGCCAGGCCCAGGACACCTCCGTGGCCACCCCCTGCATAGAGCTCTGGCCCCCAGGGTCCTGCAGAACTTCAGGGTCCTCCAGGATGCTGCAGAACCTCCTTTAACTTACTCTTCTACTCCAGACCCCAGCTCCAGGAAGCCTGGCCCAGCTCTCTAGACCCAAAAGAACATTGCTCTCAGGAACTATTGGGACCAAGCTGTCATTTGCTTAGGAAGGACAGTGTGCCAGTAAGTCAGAAGCAGAGCCCTCGGCTTCTGACCCCAGGATCGTCCCCACCCAGGTCCCCCCTTGATGGTGGCTCAGCTGACCACCTCCTCCAAAGCTCCTCTTCTCAAGACCTCATAGCAGAGCCAGTCTGGGTCATGATGGTCCCAGAGCTCTTTGGAGGAGCTCATCCCACCACCTCCAACCTGATGTTCTTTCCTTTCCCCTCCCCTTGTGCCCAAGCCTAGGACCCAACTACCGAGTCAGCCTGCTTCTGGTCAGCCCGTGAGTCTTCGCCTTGGCTTGGTTTTGATGTCTCAGGTTCCTCTGGCTGGAACTGGAGATAAGAAAGGACACAGCTGGGGCTGGAGAGATGGCCCAGCAGTTAAGAGCACTGTCTGGTCTTCCAGAGGACCCAGGTTCAAATCCCAACACCCACAATGGCAGCTCGCAACTGTCTGTAACTCCAAGATCTGATGCCCTCACACAGACGTACATGTAAGCAAAACACCAATGCACATAAAAATTTAAAAGGCAAAACACATGAGGCATGTGGACTCGCATGTGTGTGCGCGCACACAATTAAGAAAGAAGGAAGAAAGGAAGGAAGAAAAAGAAAAACCCCAGCTTAGCCTCAGTTGTCCCCATGATTCACCCTCCATCTACCTTCTAAATTTTCCTGCTATTGTCTGTACATCCAACATTATTAGATCCACAGGGTCCATCCAGCCATCCCACATGTGTCCCACATTACTCTCCTGTCACCCACTGCCCATCACTGTATGTTAGCCACTCTACATGCAACTTTCATTTGGTTGCCACCCATCTACCATCATGTAGCCTCCCCCATCCACTTACCCATCTACCCATCCTTCCAGCAGTCACTCATCACTGATTAGACATGTATCCATCCATGCCATACCTATCCATCATACTCCACTTAATGTTTACCCACCCAGCCATATGCTCATCCATCGCTGAACAACCGCCACTGCCCATCCTCACCCGCCCATCTGACCTTCATCCGTTCAGCCATCCTTCACTTGTCCATCCATCACCTAGCTACTCTCCCATCCACTCGCTCTCTGTGTGCCATGAAGCATCCACAGATTCACTGATCTACCAGCCACCTCCTCTCCATCAGGCCTTGGGCTGAGAGCCAGAGGCACAGAGATAAAGTACTCACAACCCCTGGCCCCATAGAGTTCGTGCTTGCTTGTCTTGTGTTGCTAGAAATTGAACCCAGGGCTTTGAGCATGCTGCGTAAGTGCCCTACCACTGAGCCACATCACTGACCTGTGCCCTTGATTCAGAGGGAAACACATATCGGATGTGACAGATGATGGAAGCATAACTGTGAAGGCCAGAGGGGAATGCCGCCAGCCCCAAGGTGGGATCAGCACTGGAGGACAGAACTTTAGATATAGACTTAAGACAGTGAACAGACATTTGGCAGGTGACAAGGGAAGATGGAAGCAGCAGCAGCGATGGGAATGGCATGTGCACAGACATGATGCACAGAGCCCTCCAGCCAGTCCAGCATGGTGAGTGCAAAGTATGGGGAAGAAGGCAGAGGCAGGGGCCTTGGATGACACAGGGCAAGCATCTTCATTAGAGAAGGAGCTGGGGCATTCTCCGCTTTGTCATCCATGAGACTCCTTCATGCTGAATTGACACATGTATGGCACATGTATGATACATGTATGGCACATGTGTTTCTACAGAACTACAGCCAGGGTGCAGCCACCCCAACACACACACACACACACACACACACACACACACACACCAGGCCCAGTGCTGGATCCATCCTGAGTACCATGCCTACCCAGTGATCACTCCAGTCTCTTCTCCCTGTGTGAGCTACTGAAAAGGCTTAGGGGTCTCCACCCCCCCACCCCCACCCTGCTCACCATCCCTTGGTCTCCCAAGGATCCTGAGCCTCAAGTTAGAGACACCCCAATCTTTCTGACCTCCTGCCTCCCCTGTGAGAAGCCAGACTGAAGCAAGCCAGAGACCAGTGGGAGGCATCTTTGAATCCCCACCCCCACCCCTGGCCCCTGGGGCATCCTGTGACTGACTTCCCTCCCCCCTAGCCTGGTGGCAACCTGAGGCCATGCCATCTGACCCCTGCACCCCTGGTGTCTCTGTACTGAATTAGACAGTCGACAGGCTAGGGTGGGAGAGGGGCTGATGGTGTAGTGAGCAGGGCCTTTGGAGCGGGATGCTTTAGCAAAACTCCTGCAGGTATGACCCCTGGGAAATTCTAATGAGTATGGGCCTCAGTTTCATCATCTGTAAGCTGGGGACAGTGGTAGGTGCTTCTTCTCTGTGCATGGTATATGTGACCTAGCACAGTGCTTGTGATCTGGTGACAGAACTATCAGGTGCCTTGCTGTCCCATGGCGGGGGGGGGCACAGTTTGAAACAACGGACTTTGCTGGACACCCTTCAGATGCGGGGCAGACTTACCTCCAGGTCCGATGGGCTATGGCTCTCTAGGTGATCTATCTGCTCCAGAGCAGCCAGAGGTGAAGTTTCTGGTCCGCTTGTCACTTTGGTTGTTGGCCACTGGGTGGAGGCACAGGCAGGGCTGGGAAGCTGTGCCGGGCTCTCAGACTGCTGACCAGGCCTGTGTCCATTGGCGAGGGTGGCCTCCGCCCGTCCTTCAGGCTGGGTCTGCGGCTCTGTCTTCAGGATGTCCTCTGTGCTTGAGGAACCCAGCTCTGGTCCTGAAGCCTTGGCTGGGTCATGCCAGTGCCTAGCCGGGTCCTTTGGGGGCAGCCGAGCCTGCAGGAGCTCCAGGAGGCCTTCCCAGTCCAGCCTTGGGAGCCGGGTCCAGGCCCCATCCTCAGGTGCCCGGAGAAGGCCTAGCAGGTCCCTCCAATCTAGGTCGGGTGGCCTCTCAGCACTACGCTGATGAGGGGATGGTCCCTCGGCCCTCCAGCCCATGGCTGTGCTGGCCTCAGGCTGTAGGGCACACAAACATTCCGCTGGGCCTGCCCAGAAGTTCTCTGGGGAAGGCGTAGGCTGGTGGGGTCTGGACAACTCCTGAAGTCTACCTTGGCCCCTTGGGGGGCCCCCCTGTATCCCATTACCGGGAGACTCCTCCCAGGCCTCTGAATGTCCCCACCGTTCCCTGTGCTCCTGGGGAGGGCCCCTCCATATCCCCTCCAGGCTGGGACCCTCAAGTTCCGGCCAACCCCCCAGGCTTGGACCCTCTTCCTGGCTGCCCCAGCTCTTCTCGGGGTGTCTATTAGGACTTTGTGGTCCTGACAGCCTCTCCTGGCTCTGCCACCCTCCCAGAGGCTGCCTCGGGCCAGTGTAGCCCCTCTCCAGATGCCTCTCTATCGGAGCCTTCCTCTCAGGGGGCCTGGCTGGTGTCCTGGCAGGTGGTGAGGTCCTCTGGAGCTGCCGGTCTCCCTCAGGCCGCTTGTCAGGACTCTTAGGATGTGGCGGTCCTGTTCGACTCTGCCGGGTTGGCTCTGCCTGCTTGGCAGAGGGCTTGGTCACCTGCGGATGAGGTGAAGGGATGAGTGAGGCTCCTGACTGCACCAGGTAGTCGTTGTCTGTCTTAGCCTAACCCCAGAAGTGAGGCTGAGTCTTCCTAGAAGCCTGGCTCAAAGCGGGTGGGAAGCCGCGGCTGGCTCGCTCGCTCTGCGGCGTGCAGCTCGCCCTTCTCACCCACTTTCCTCTGCTCCAGAAAGAGTTCTGCAGAGAAGCTGCTCACTTTCCGGACTCCCCTCCCTAAGCTATCAGGTGCCCGAATTTCCACCGCGGGTAACTGTGCCAGTCGGGTATGCCTTGCCCTCTAAGTTTCATTTGAGATCCAATCTTGAGTCTGGATGAGGGAGCCCCGAGAGCTTGCCGGGTGCACCTGTGGCTCTCAGAGATAGCAAGATAGCAAGAGCCTCCAAGGGGACAGCTCTGAGGGGTCGGCTTCAAAGGATTTGTATGGAGTCCTTCACATCTTGCCAAGAGCCCACGGAAGAGAGTGGAGTTCAATCCCATGCTGGGGCCCTGCCCTTCTCACAGAGGACCTCCCCGCCCAGGACACATGACCGGAACTGAGGGTATTGGGAGAGGCAGTGACCACTCATGAGAGCTGGTGGCTAGCAGTGCTCACCTGCCTGCTGGGGGCAGGGCTGGACTGTCTTCGAAGTTGGCTCTGACCTTGGCTGGGCCGCTGTGACCGTCCCTCATCCCGAGCCTGGAAGGCCCCCGGTGCCTCCGATTTCCTGTGAGGAAACGTAGCTGTTCCAGAGGGCCTTGGAGACTCCACTCCAGCACCCTGCATTCCCAACTACCCCTGATAAAAAGACTCATTGAAAGCCCAAAGTGAGGATGACCCTCTCAGGGTCTCAGTTTCCCCTTCTGGGAAATGGGGACACGTAATCTGACTCATAAAGTCAGGAAGAAGACACAGAGAGGAGTCCATGGCGCTCACCCACCGCATCCAGCCACGAGCCACCCAGTAGCCAGCCAACCCCAACAACGGTTAGACTAGTCCTTGTGGGAAGTCAGATTTATTGAGCATCTATTATGGACCAGGCACTGAGCAAAAATAATCACAATGTTTAAAAAATATATTTATTGAGCACTTCCTATATTCTAGATGCCGGGTGCATGTGTGCCAAGAAGTCCCACGTAACTTTGTACAACTACTTTGAGGGGATGAGAGGGGTGGATTTGGGTACCCCGTTTTCCATTCTTTCTGCCCTTCCCCCATCCAGATGCAAATTGAGGATTCCTCAAGCCAGCTGCATCCTGTGCTGCTCTTAGAGCTAAACCAAACTCTGTCCCCGAGTTTTGAGAGTGCTGGCCCCTTCATAACCATTGGCGAAATGGCTCCTGGCTGGATAACCAGGAAGAAATGTTTCTCTCCAACACAAGAATCCCAGAAAGGTCACTAGCAAATGTCACCATGAGATGACCTTCAGCCTGTGCCAAAATCCTCGGTTCCAGATACTTGTGTGGGTTAACAATGAGTGGCCACGGTTAGATTCCCCACTGTAGAGCTAACGGACTCGGGACAGTCTGGTCCCTTTCTTAGTAAGGGAGTTACCACAAAGGACTCAACCTCCATGAATGTGTCCCTTCTGTGGGGTCTGACTGTTGGACTGCATCTAAACTGGTAATGGAGAAAAGGCGTGTGCGAGGTCCTAGGGTCCATCCCAGTAAAGTCAGCAGAGCCACGACTGGCGGCTGAGCAAAACCACAAGGGACGCCAGGAAGAAGAGAAGCTCTCGGTGAGCCCAGAGTGAGCCCCAAAGGAGACAAGCGGGGGGCTGTGAGGGGGGACTTTCTCTTCCAAGTCTGCACAGCTGAAGAGCCAGGCAGAACACTGCAGAGGTTTGCAGAAGGAGCGGGAACCATGGGCGGTGATGACACCTGAGCCCCAGGTGCTTGGGAGGTAGGGCAGGGAGACCAAGTGTTCAAGCTCATCACCTACTCCAAAGGAAGTTGGAGGCCAGCTGGGCGACGTGAGACCCTGTCTCAAACCAACCAGAACTGTGGCTTCAGGCTTTGCTATCGTCCTGTGGCTGTTGCTGATGTCACTAGAACTAGTTCTGGTGGGTAATGGAATCCTTAGCGGTCCTAAAGTCCCTGGACTCTAAGCTTGAGGGCTCCCTGATGGGGCTCCATTTTTATTTTTTTATTATTTTTTATTTTTTATTTTTATTTTTTTTT
>NC_034606.1:44092514-44110315 GCF_900095145.1 Mus pahari | reverse complement strand
GACCTTCGGAAGAGCAGTCGGGTGCTCTTACCCACTGAGCCATCTCACCAGCCCGAAATAATTGTTAAAACTTAAAATAAAAGAATAAGTAACTCTGAGGCAGAATACCTAATAAATGTGTATATACATCTGTGATTTCTATTTCAGAGCCAACATGGTAGTGAACTTGTGTACACCCAACACTTGGCTACACTGCAAGTTCAGTGCCAACCTGGGCTGCAAAGGGACCTTGTCTCCAACCCACTCCTTCCCCAAACTTGGTTTTCCTTTTTTTAAAGACCAAAGAAAATAAACACACGAGTGCCAGAGTCAACAAAGCTTCTCTTGGGTAGGAAATGGATCCAATTTACGGGGACGGGCATTCAAAGAAAAAATAAAACTTCTCATCCAAATTCTGATCTTACAGAAATGTTGCCTGAGGGCCAGCAAAGAAAAGGATCTTAGGGTGCCAGAGCTGGGCAGTGGTGGCACTCGCCTTTAATCCCAGTACTCAGGAGGCAGAGGCAGGCGGATCTCTGAGTTCGAGGCCAGCCTGGTCTACCATGGGAGTTCCAGGTCAGCCACAGAGAACTGGAAATGCTCTAGCGTTCCTGTGGGGGGTTGTCCCACTCAGCAAAACCCACTAGATAATACAATGTTTCCAGACATCTAGGCACGCCCTACCTTATTTCTCTTGTCTTTAATTAGTGGAAGTACATCTCTAAAAAATAAATAAATAAATAAACCTCAGGGGCTGGCTCTGCTGAACAGAGAAATCCCAGCCAGCCAAGCAGGGGGACGGGAGGGGGAGAGGTCCAAACAGTAACACGCTTCTGGTGCCTTAGGACATTCACAGACTCTGTGTCCCTGTCCCTGGAAGGTAATGCCTAACCTTTGAAAGTCTGCAATTCTGGGAGCTCCGGGGTGAGTATCTCCTTGGCAGGTGTACATTTTGGGGTCCATCCCCAGCACCCAGAGGAATAAAACCCAAGGTGTTTATCCACTCAGAGCCGTGGATCAAGCACATGACCTGTGCATGCAGCCGATCCAACACTCCACCCCTGAGCTACATCCCCAGCCCAGGACCATACATGGAAAACAGCCTTTCTGTCTTCCCACCAGGCACAGAGAACCAGTCACAGGCACTTTCCTTTTCTCCCTCCTGCAGGGAAGAAACACTAAAACCCACCACCACTCTGGATCAAACTCTTCCGGAGTTTCCCCTCAATAAAAATCAATGTGCTAACGACAGTCTCTCCTCATCTGACAGATGAGGAAACTGAGACTTAAGGGAAGCTAAATTGCTTTAATCAGGTATCACAAGATATAGGGTAGCTTTGACCCCAGATTTGAACTTAGACGGTCAGACTCCAGTGTTTTTGACTACCTGGCTACCCATAGTATTACTTCAACCTTAGAAAGGAAAAAAACGAAAACAAAAAACAAAACAAAACAAACAAACAAACAAAAACCCTAACATATAGATAGAGAGTGACTTGCCCAAGACTGTACAGCTTGAACTCTTGCTTCTGGAACTTTCCAACTGTTCTCCTCCCCAGCCCACCTGGCTGTCCCTGCCCTGGCTCACCTGCGCTCTTGCCCGAAGAGGCGCTCCACCTCTGCTCGGCCAGGGCTGCGGGTACGGCCCTCGTGGCTGCCCTGTGCCTGGGGCTCCGGCCCCCTCTGAGCCAGCCTCCTGGGTGGGGGCAGGTCAGCCAGCATGGTGTACTCCTCCCTCTCCAAGTTGTGCCTGGTCTCCCCTGGGGGTGCTGAGCCCCGGGAGCCCGAGCTACCTGGTGGAGGTGAGGGTGCCAGGAGACCTACGTCACTAGGTGGGTGGCGGGGAGGAGAGGAGGCTCTGGGTGCATCCCGATGGCCGATGCAAACTTGGGGGGGCAGCAGTGAGCAGCCATGCAGAGAGTCAATGGAAGGAGCAAGACTCTCCATACTGGTCCCAGGAGGATCCTGGAAGAAGAGGGAAGGCTCCGGGGCCTGGCGTGGCGGGGAGGAGAAGGAGGGAGCGTCTCTGTGCCCAATACACACAGGAGTGGGAATGTGGGGAGGCTCATGCATAGAGTCTGTGGAAGGGACAAGGCTCTCTGTGCTGGCCCTGGGGAGATCTTGGAAGAAGGAGGGCTCTGGGAACTGGCGTGGTGGGGAAGAGGCTCGCGGAGCATCGCGGTACCCAATGCACACTGGTGGGGGAAACTGAGGGGGATCGTGCTGCGGGGACTCATTATCAGCATCTGATGTGTCTGGGAGGAAGGGGAAGGGATCGAACTGGGTGTGACGAGGTGGCGAAGTGGCCCGGGGGGCATCGCGGTGCCCAATACACACTGCAGGCGGCATGTAGGGGGGTTCGTGGTGGGGGGATTCGCTCTCAGACGAGCGGGGATCCGGGAAAAAGGGGAAAGGGTCATACTGAAAATAGCGAGGTGGGGAAGAGGCGCGAGGTGCGTCCCGGTGCCCGATGCACACAGTGCAGGGTGGCTGAGAGGACTCCAAAGAGGTCTGGGGAGCCCCTCGTGGTGCTGCGTGAAGAGGCGATGAAGTCCTAGAGGCACTAGGATGGCCAGGGTTGTGAGAGGAAGAGGAGGAGGTGGCCAGGGATGGCGAATACTGCTGGGGAGGGTCATTGTGAGCTAGCCTGGTAGAAGCTGAGGTCTGAGGCTTGTCCCCTTGGGTTGGCCGGAGAGAAATGGATGCCCAAGGCACCTGGTTTTGTTTGGTGCGCGATGGAGATGAGGTTCGGGGATTGTCACTCTGTGTTGGCCGAAGGGGAAAGGAAGCCCAAGGGATATCTTTGTTGGTACGGTGGGGAGAAGGGTTCCTGGAACTACTCCCCTGAGTGGCACGGCGGGGAGAGGGTGGTCCTGGATTGTCCTTTGGGGTGCAGCCTTGAGAGAAGGTCCTGGGGTTGTCTCGTTGGGTGCAGGCGCTTCGGAGATGCTCCCATTTGCTGCAAGAAGCTGTAGTCTTGTCTGCTTGGGTAGAAGGGGTCCTGGGGGTATTCTGTGATGTGCAGGAGGTCCTGGGGTTGTCCCGCTGGGCACAGGGAGTCCTGGGGTTGTCCCGCTGAGTAGTTCTGTTGGGAGAGGAGGCCCTGGGGTTGTCCCGTTGGGCACAGGGANGGGAGAGGAGGCCCTGGGGTTGTCCCGTTGGGCACAGGGAGTCCTGGGGTTGTCCCGCTGAGTAGTTCTGTTGGGAGAGGAGGCCCTGGGGTTGTTCCTCTGGGCACAGGGAGTTCTAGAGCTGTCCCGCTGGCTGGTTCTGTTGGGAGAGGAGTCTTGGGCACAAGGAGGTGGTGTAACACGGGTGCCACCTTCTGGTGCAGAGGTCTTTAGGGTCTCTGGAGTGGCTCTGAGGGGAGAGGAGAGGGGGGTATTCTTCCGCTGGGTGGACATGACTCTAGGAGTGTCCCGCTGGGATACTCTGGAAGGAGAAGAGGTTCTAGGGGTGCTCTGCTGTGTGTCCCTTTGGGTGTTTCGGGGCAGAGAGGAGGTTTGGGGAGCTCCTTGTGCAGAAGCGGCCTGGAGAACATCCCTTTGAGCAGAAGAAGCCTGGGTGGTGGTCCGAGGTCCGCTCGGTGGTGTTCCGGAGGAAGCCTGGGTTTGCCCTGAGCCCTGTCGCTCCAGAGAGAAGTAACCGCTTTCTGATCGCAGCTTTGCCCAGTGCTGGCCAGCGCTCTGTCCACCACTGCCAGAATCTGGAGAAATATGAGGACATTTAAGGTGAGGAGAGTAATCCAGGGACAGAAAGCTGGTGCAGCCCCCAACCTACTTCTAATAGGCTTCAGTGTCTGTTCCAAACAGACACCCTTTCTATTTAGGCTGAGACTAGCATAGGTCCCCTCTACGGCCAGGCCACGGACACACAATGACTTCTAAGAACCCTCTTTCATGAGTGCCAAGGCATAGTGCCTGCACCTATGCCTACACCAAAGGACTCTACCTACCCTCCTGTCCCAGACACTCATCCCAGAGGCTGGAAATGCTCAAGGCTGCAGGCTGCTGGTGAAATGGGCACCTGCACGTCTGCAAGAGATGCAGAATGCCAGGTCTCGCACAGAGCAGGTTATGGCCTGTGACCGTTGATATTGTCAACAAGACCTACTCACCCCAGGGACAAACCTCTGAGCATATCTGTGAGGGTGCTTCTAGTTTGGGTTAACTGAAGAAGAAAGGGCCGGCTGGAATATGGAGAGTATTATCCCCGCCCCCAGCCCCCGTACTCGGGTCCCAGAGTGACTAATTCGGAGAGAGCAAGGGAGGGCCGGTGAGATGGCTCAGCAGGTGAATGTGCCTGCGGCTAAGGCTCAGGATCTAAGTTTGATTCCCAGGACCTACATGGTGGAGAGGCTGTCTTCTGACCTCCACACAAGCACCTTGGCACACGTCCACATGCACGTGTGTAAATTCACACCCACGTACAAATAAATAAATGAACTTTTAAAAAGAGAGGTCACAGGGTCGGGGTGGGGGTTGCTCAGAATATCTAGATCAGCGTTTCTCTATCTGGGGGTTGCAGCCTGGGTGGGTTAGAGCCACCCTTTCACAGGGGTTGCCTAACACCACCGGAAAACACTGATATTTACATTCCCATTCATAAACAGTAGCAAAATCACAGTTATGAAGTAGCAGCTAAAATAATGGTAGGGCTGGGGTCACCACGCAATGAGGAACTGTATTAAAGGGTCGCAGCATCGGGGAAGATGAGAGCCACTGGCGTAGGTGCTTCACTGATCCATTGTGACCGGCTGTCACACTACTGTCATGCCACCATGCCTTGCTGCCTTAACTTTCTTCTGGCAGATATAAAATAACTAACACTTAGGCGGCGTGGCCTGCAGGATGTCAGAGGGGTGCTGATGTCAGAGGGGTGCTGATGATGTCAGAGGGGTGCTGATGTCGTCAGAGGGGTGCTGATGTCGTCAGAGGGGTGCTGATGTCAGAGGGGTGCTGATGTCAGAGGGGTGCTGTTCTGGAGGATGAGCGAACTGCCCAACGGTGACCACATCATGGCTCCTGGCTGTCACCAACCTGGGGTCAACCGCCACCCTTCTCAATCCCTTAGCCACCAGCTGTGTGTCCTGTTCCTCCCCCTGAGGTAGTAACCATGGCTGCCTTCATGAGGACATATATTTTTTTACCCACAGCCCCATCCCCTCCTCCAACCTGCTACACTAGTAGCCGATGTCCCTGAAGTCAGAACTCTGAACTGGAGTGACCCTGGGCTCCACACGATGTCCTCTAAATCCACATGCTTCTGTCATCTTCAGTCCCCACCCACGGTCACTGTCATTTGTTGGGACAATCTCAGGAGGATGCTGGCATGAGTGCTCTGTGTCAAGTGTCATCATTCCTCCCCCACCCCCCACCCCTGACAAAGCAAGGTGACTTGAGCTGCCCTGCTCACAACCCTTGAGGGGCAAGCAGGTGACACAGAGGCCAGGAAGGTAACACAGGAGGAAGGACCAGAGACCAGGTGACTAAATGCAGTCAGAGATCCTGCTTTATGTCCCGGATCAGTAAAAGGATATTGGAGGTCTGGAGAGATGGCTCAGAGGTTAAGAGCACTGACTCCTCTTCCAGAGGTCCTGAGTTCAATTCCCAGCAACTACATGGTGGCTCACAACCATCTGTAATGGGATTCTGATTCAGTCTGAAGACAGCGACAGTGTACCCGTGTACACAAAATAAACAAAATAAATAAATAAAAAGGAGATCGGGTTGGTGGGAACTGTAACCTTAGCTCTTGAGAGGTGGATGATGCAGGAGAATTGCTGCAAAGTTGTGGCCACCTAGGGGTCTAGAGGTTGAAGCTGGCCAGGGATACCTTAACAAGATCTTGTAACGAACAAACAAGCCCAAAGGGATCGTAGAAGGGAAACTGGTGGATCTGGTTAGTATGTAGTTTATAGTGCTAGGTTAATGATCTTAGTGTTCTCGCTGGGGCTGGGGCTGGGGCTGGGGCTGGGGCTTAGGGTCTCACACTGCCAGGCAAGTGTTGTGCTGAGAGACAAACCCCAGCCCCCACCAATGTGAACTGCTTAACTCCACCCTCTGCACATGTTCTGTGTTGTGCATGAAGCTAACATCAGCGGCACCTGGGCAAAGGGTCCAGTAGCCACTATAGCTACTATCCCGGCCAATCTACGATTATTTCAAAATGAAATGAAGGAAAATACCATCCCGTCCCGTCCCAGGGCTCCCTGCTGGATTTGGAATGAGACTCTGACTGTGCAGGAATTGTCTCCTTCTCCTCTCCATGCCTCGCCCTCAATCCTAGGCCCAGCACCCATCCTTTAAGGTCCTCCAACACCACACAGGAGCCTTACAACCCCAGGGCTGTTTCTCTTGCTGATGCCTGTCGGAAGCAGCCTTCCATCTTTGCCTGTCTATTGCCTTCTGGTACTTAGGTTCCCTGCCCAGGGGCTGCCTTCCGTGCCCTTCTCATGACTGTTTCCTTGAGGTCCTGTTTGGCAGCTCTGTGTGGAAGGGCCTTGCATTCCCGTGGTGCCTCTAGGACTTGCAGAGGTGTGCAGCACACAGTAGGGACGCAGCACACAGTAAGTATACAGTATACAAAATGCTCCTACCTCTGGCTCTGGACCGGCCTCGCCTCCAACTGCCTTACCCCTTGTGCCACATACTGATGCTCTGTCTCCTGCCGCCCCATCCATTAAGGTCCTCTAGGGCCTGGTTCTCACAGGATGAGGCCTCCACACAGGGCAGGTACACAGTTGTGCTTGGGCAATCTGTGCCCTGCACCCCCTCACCCCCCAGTGAGCTGTGCCAGCTCCAATGTGCCTAGTTAGGCCCTGAGTGCAATGCAGCAAGTGGCCACCAGGTGGACAGTGGCCACAGATTCTGGCTAAGTAGGTCACAGCCTTCCATCTTTGCTTATCTATTGAAAGTGTGTGAGGATACCACACACTTTCAAGAGCCACACAACAAAGCCTGGCTGGGTGGGGCCCCGTCTGTAATCCCAGCATGGAAGAGGTGGAGACAGGAGGCTAGGTGGCTGCCACGAATTTACCTGTCTTCTAATCCTCCTACCTCACTGCATTCTGACTGCATGCTGCCCAAACCATGCTTAGAGAAGAGACTCCCAACTGCTTGGCAAGGCTGAGGAGGCCCCGGCATAGCCCACCCTTATTGTGTTCCCCTACCCACATTTAAACTGCAGCTGCCAATGGGTCACAGAGTTCTGCCTCCCTGCCCTGCTCTCCTTGGTCTAAACAGCCCCTCCTGTCCTGTGCCAGCCCTGTACCCACGTCTTCCCTTATTCCTGTGTATTCTCTTTCTCTGTCCTGGGTCACTGCAGCTGGCTCCTGTCAGTCTGCTTTGCTGAAAGGTGAGCTTTCTAGGGCAAGGGTCCATGCAAACTCCCCCTGAGACCCCAGAGCATCATGACCCAAACTTCACTCCTGTACATTGATGAGACTTCTGCAGGGACCAGAAAAAGCCAGGACTGCCAACCGGAGGTGGGGTGGGGGGTGGGAGGTAGCAGGCATTCTAGCCCCAACCCCTGACCATACTGAAGAAAGATACCAGGGACAGAATATGGTGCCCACCACGCTAGGCTCATATCCCAGCAAGATGCTGGCCAACCTCGCCAACCTCTATAGACTTGGCACAACAGAGGTCCCCATTCCCCTCTCTCAGAACAGCACCCGACTGCCCCTGGGGACTCTTCCCTCCTCCTAGCTCAGGCCACCAGGTTTGCACAGGATGCCAGACCTGGTCATTGAAATGACACACAGTGCTCCCTCTGCAAGCTCATCACGAGACTTTAACTGTAGTCACGAGAAAGACACGCCCTTTTTCTGGGGGACACAGACTAGTCCGTCTGGTGGATATCATGCTATTATTTGGAGAAGGGTTTAGCGAAGAATAGAGCCACTTCAGCAGTATTGTCTGAACACCTGGGCCCGGCCATACCTGAAGTCCCACCTGATCACTCTATTTATGGCAGGTATTCCATTTGTGTTCAGCCAGCTTCAGACTCTGAGAATTTAGAGGCTCCAATCTTTCTAGAGAGGTCAGTATGGCACACCATACAAGAACATCTATTACTAAAATTCAAGCCCTTGGCTGGGCGGTAGTGGTGGCGCACACCTTTAATCCCAGCACTAAGGGGGCAGAAGCAGGCGGGATCTCTGAGAGTTCGAGGCCAGCCTGGTCTACAGAGCGAGTTCCAGGACAACACAGAGAAATCTTGTCTCAAAATAGAAAGCAAGCAAGAAAGAAACAAACAAACAGTAAGATTTGAGCCCTCAAGGCTGGAGAGATGGCTCAGCTGTTAAGAGCACTGGTTGCGCTCCAGAAGACCTGGGTTCAATTCCAGCACCCACTTGTCAGTACATGCAGCCTAAACACCAATGCACATAAAATAAAAATAAATCGATTAAAAAAAAATGCAGTCCCTCCAAGGAAGACAGGGGCCCTTGGCCATCATCACTTCATGGTAATGAGACCAGGAAAGACTCACTCTCCTTTCTCTGGCCTGCTGTGTCTCCTCGGGCTGGGGACCTGGTGGCCTTTCGAACACTGTCAGCTCTCAGTCCCTCCTGAGGCCTCCTTGGGATCATCTCGGTGAGTCTGTTCCTGTTGGGGACCACCCCTGGTCTCTCAGCAGTGTCCCAATCCTGCTAAAGAGAAGAGTTTGTTGGCGAGGAGAAGAGGGCCCCTGGGTCTGTTCTCCCAGCACGAAGGGCAGAATAACAGGATTTGAAGGCCACCTGCTGCCTGTGTGAGGCTCTCAGCCACAGTGGACCATTGGTCAGACTTGAGGAGACACAGCCTTTAAAGCCAAATGCTGGGCCAAAGTCACACAGATGGGAGAAATAGGTTCACATCCCAAGCCCTCCACTTCCCAGCTGTGTGGTCTCGGGTGAAGTGCTTCCAGTCTCTGGGCCTCAGCTCCTAACAGGGCCACAGCAATCTCTAGCTTGGAGGGTGCTGGAGACGCTTTCTTGGGCTCAGGTCCACTGAGGCCTTTGTGTGGCACCTGCCACGTGTGAGAACAGGCTAGGCAGTTGCTTTTCTGTCGTTTCCCTTTTGGTGGGGGTGGGGATGTCTCATGGGACAGGTCTGAGTGTGCAGGCAAAGGGTCAACCTCTAGGCTCCTGTCTCCTGCCAGTCCCCCCCCCCCAGCTCCCAAGCCCAGTCTCTTCCCTCCACCTTTGGAAGTGGACACTAGGACTGGTTATGGACTCAGAAGCACGTGGCCAGAGCAGAGCTGGGGCCAGTCTTGTGCTTGCCCTGGACACCACACCTACTTCTCAGCCCTGAGGCCTGAGCCAGCTGGTGACTCAACCTAAGTCCCTAGGGACTGAGCCCCACGCCCACCCCCTCCCTGAGCCAGCCCAGCAGTCCCGCCCTCCCGGCAGGGAAAGCAAAGGCTAAGCTTGGCCTAGCGGTTCTTCCTCTGGAGGTTTAGAGCTCCCCCTGTCACCAGGGCTGAGGACACTAGGTGACCCTGTTCTTGTCCCCAGATGCCTGCCCTCGGCTCACCACAGAAGACGAATTGCTGGTATCATGAGGGGTATTGCTGTCTTGGCTGGAGCTGGTGTTGGAGTTGGGGTCCTTGTCCTCGTCTTTATTGTCGTTGTCGTCAGTGCAGCTACTACAGGCCAGGCCCTCCAGATAGGGTATCCCCTCGGAGTCCTGGTGCCTGTTCTTTGGGGCAGCTGCAGGGCCCTCTGCAGGGAGAGCTGTTGTTGGGGACCAGACCCTGGAAGGAGAGAGAGAGAGAGAGATCAATGACTTTCCCCTCAAAAGGTAACAAAGACTGAGCCCCGCCCACCCAGGTACTACATGTGGGCGTGTTCACACCGAGCCAGGGTGTGAACTGTTCCACTGCTGTAGGACAGGAGGTCAGTGCTGAGGGTGTCTGGGCTGGGCTGTATGTCGGCCACCTCCTAGACCTGGCATTGCACCCTCCCACAGGAGTGGGCAGCCGTGGGCACGCCAAGCTTGGCTCCCAGGTGAAGGCAGTTAAGCAGCGTGAGGTGAAGCAGGCTCCGAGGGCAGGCGCTGTGGAGGTAAGTGCGCCTTACGAAGTCCTTGTGACCGGAGCTCGAGGCTCACGGTATTCCCAAGGTGACCCACACTCGGGCCTATAAACTAGTAAGGAGGGCTGGAGAGGTGGCTCTGCTGTTCAAGGCTAAGCCCCCAATCCAAAATATAAACCCGGCAGGAGCGAGAACACGGTAAAGGAGGTCTACCCTTAAGGGAAGAAGGGAGCACTCTACACACATCCATGTACTCACGCCTAAACCACATGACGCGGGGTTGCAAATCAAATGCTCTGACAAGTCCCGCATCAAGGATTCTACAATGAATGTGTCCCCAGACTCCCTAAAACACACTGACCGCCAGAGCCACCCTTTTCTCTTAAAGTAATGCCCACCTGGGGCGGAGGCTTGCTCTCACACAATGAGGATTTGGTACGGTCTCTCTTCAAGTTTTATGTCCGATGTATGGGAAGTGGAACCCAGGGTCCTAGGCACACAGCCTGTCATGGAGCTAAGGTCTCACAGCCCCTCTTATTTTACAAACAGGAAAAGTAAGGCATAAAGAGATGCAATCACACACCAAAGGTCCCGCAGCCCATCACAGCAGATATGAAGGCAGGATCCAGCTCTCTGGACCCTCGAGCCATGGCCTCTCAAAGTCTCATGACCCCAGTAGGGAACCTGGGGCTAGTTTAGGTCTGGACTGAAAGGAATCTCAAAGTCTGGGGACCCCGTCAAGCAGGGGTGATAAGAAGTGACTTTGCTAAGAGGACCACTCAGCCTTTTGGGAGGCAAAAAGGGACAGAGTCTAGCTATGTAACCCAAGCTAGCCTTGAGCTCCAAATCCTCTCACCTCTGAGTGCTGGCATTACATCCATCTGCCACAGCACCTGGCTCCTTCAATCATTTAAAGCCACACACAAGGACTGGGAGAAGTACATAGCTATCCCCTACCCCATGGAATTATGGGATGGGCAGAACCACCAAGAAAGACAGCCAGGGCCAGGGTCAGAGACCCAAGTACAAAAGGGACAGATCAGTGTGAGCTTTCCAGGGACCCCAGGAATCATGCCTAAAGCCCTCTGTGCCCAGACTTTGTGGGCTGACCACGTGACCCATGGCAGCTCCTATAGATGGATACTGTTGTCATGAAGAAATGCATGGTGGGGGATGGGTGGGCATTCTCCCCCACCCCCAGCCCGTTCCTGAAGCCTGGTGCTCTACCCACCTCTGAGGCTCCTGCCCAAGGCCGAGACCAAGGCTGTGCACAGACTGGCCAACACAAGTGGTGGTGCGGAGTGGGTCCTGCAGGGCCGGTGGGCAGCGAGGCAGGTCGAAGTAGGGTGCCTCAGCACTGGAAGGGCTGTGAGGCTCCTGGGCCCCGGTGGAGAGAGGAGACAGCTCAGGCCCACGTGGGACTCCCCCTCCCCCTCACCCAGACAGCCCCTCCCAGCTCAGACTGGTGGATGTCTCCAGAAGTCACCTCCTGGGATATCCCTGCTCAAGGAGACCTACCATCCCATCAGCTGGAGGTGCCCTGGGGACCCAGGTCAGAGCGAGTGGGCAAGCAACCTGAAGTGCATATACATACACGTACACATACATGTACACATACATGCACAGGTCTAGGAACATCTGTTTATAAATACCTGTTGTTTGGGGCACCCATGCATACATCATCGTTGAGTGATATGTGCCCAATTGCATGTGTGCAGATCTGTCAGCTACACTAATGCAAGTATGTATGCAAGATCATGTAAACGCATATCTACATGTGCATTCCTTAGAACTGGAACTTAAAGGCCCCAGAACACTCTTGCATCCAGAAGACAAGAGGGAAAGAGGGGATTGGCCCGAGGAAGTCTGAAGGTGGAGGGGCTAAGGTGATCTAGAAGAAATGAAGGGCTCTCTTCCTCTACAGGAGAGGCAAAGTCCAAAGCAGAGGGTCACAGCCCTTGGCACTGCCGACAGCAGGACCACACCTGGAAAGGCTGGTACTGGTCTCAGCCAAGAGGAATGGCTGCTCCCCTCCAAGAAGGCCCCCCTATTCCCTCCACCTCCCAGAATGGCAGGGCCCTCCCCTGGTGGTGGGAGACAGGGCCATAGCACCTTGTGCCCCGCCTCCTCTCAGGTTACCTGGGCAGCGGGCTCCGGCGGTGGCAGCTGGCGGCTGTCAGCACCCTCTTTCCCGGGGGGCTCCGGCTCAGGCCCCCACGCTGCCACCCTCCCAGGCCCCGACTCTGGGCCGCGGTGGCTGCAGAGTTCCGCACACAGAAACCTTAGAGGGGCCAGCCTCGGGAGCAGGGCCCCTCATTACTGTTTCATAAGCCGGGGCCCAGCCAAGAACAATGAGGGACATGAAACCGAAGGAACCCGATCCGGTCCGCTCACCTGAGAGCAGGCCTGGTGGGAGTCTCCCTGGGGACCCTGGAGCCTGGCGACTGGGACAGAGGCTGTGGCCCAGGCAGTGCCCTGGGTGGGCAGAAGTGCTCTAGGATTCAAGAAAGTGACCATGAGCAAGGCCAGGCTACGCTAAGGAAGGGCTAGGGTCGGCAGCCATATCCAGGCCAAAGAACAACGCTCCTCAGGCATTCAGTTTCACACCTGCCCCACAGCCAGGATCTGATCAGAGCCAGGCAGCAGGAGGTGTCAGATCCACAGCCAGGCCTGGCGCCTTGGCCACCCTGGGGACAGCGCCTCCACACGAAGGAGAGAGCAGACTCTCGATCCTAACCTCTGCACTTCCCAAGGCTCCACCCAGCATGAACCCGGGGGATGGGGGGGTCTGACATGGCACCTGGGTCTTGCTTTCATCCTTAGTCCCCTCCCCTCCCCCATTCACAAGAACATGTCCAGTTGTCTGTCAGTCCGCAGCTCTGATTTCCTGCCTGCCTCTTGTCAGCGCCAGTCTCTGGCTATAGACAGACCCGGGTCCCACCTCAGCTGGGTGATCTCACTTGGTGGCTTCCCTTTCTGGGCCTTCTTGTCTATGGGAAGAGGCAGAGGACCAAGACCTTGGAGAGGTGGTTTGTACTCAATTACTTCACCTATAAAATTGTCATGATAACCACAGCCACCCCCTAGGGGACATGAGGAGAATTACAAGTACAAAACCTGATGGAGAACATTAAGTAGAATCTTACAAATGTTAAATTGTTAGAATAAGTTGGACAGTGGTGGCACATGCCTTTAAGGCACTTGGGAGGCAGAGGCAGGCGGATTTCTGAGTTCGAGGCCAGTCTGGTCTACAAAGTGAGTTCCAGGACAGCCAGGGCTACACAGAGAAACCCTGTCTCAAAAACCAAAAATAATAATAATAATAATAATTTAAAAAAAACAATAAAATAAATACAATAAACATCAATAAATTAACCAGACGTGGTGATACACGCCTGCATTGGAAGCACTAAGATGGGAGGATCATGAGTTCAAGGCCAGCCTGAGCTACATAGAAAGACCCTCTCTAAAGGTGGGGTCAGCAAGGAATGACAACACATAGATCATAAAGGTCTGTGAGGCCCTAGCATAAAGCAAGGCTCTCTCATGCAACCTATTCCCCCCTCCCCAATCCGGGCCATGGTCTGCTCAGTACCATGTGACTATCCTGGGGCTCCACTTTGGGTCGTAGGGGACACCTTGTGACCAGAGCCATTTCTATATTTTTTTCAGATTTATTAATTTATTATGTATACAGCATTCCGCCTGAATGTATGCTTGCAGGCCAGAAGAGGGCACCATGTCTCTCTAGATGGTTGTGAGCCACCATGTTGCTTGGAATTGAACTCAGGACCTCTAGAAGAGCAATCAGTGCTCTAACCTCAGAGCCATCTCTCCAGCACTCCATTTCTACATATTCTAGAGCAGCTGAAGCCATGAACAGGGAGGCTTAAGCCGTCCCCTGTGGTAGGTGGGGGGAGGACCTAATTGGGATTATGCTGACCCACTCAGCCAGTATTGCTTACAAATATATATATATACACACACACACATATATATATATACATATACATATATATATACATATATATACATATACATATATATACATATATATAATTTAGTGTTCATTGGACGGTGTCAGATCCCCTGGAACTGGAGTTACAGACAGGTGTGAGCTGCCATATGGGTGCTGGGAATTGAACCTGGGTCTTCTGAACGAATGCTCTTGAGCACTGAGCCACCTCTCCAGACTCCACCAGTGATGCATAGACTTTGTGTGCTCCGTGTATCCAAAACTTCTGGATTGGAAATAGGGGCAAATGGGGCCAAGAATCCAGAGTCCTTTGGGGCAAGGTGGGGCACTGGTCACATTTGGTTCCTTGGAGACATGCTATGGAATGGGGTCCAGGGAGGCAGCCAGAAAGTTCCAGAAGAGGTGGCTTGATAGGGTCAGAAAAAAAACTGACTCATTTTATGCAACTTTGAGGATGGAAGTCAGGGGCTGGGAAGACCAGAGAGTGACACTGTTTGTCCTCTATTGTTTTCAACCTTTTAAATTTTTTTGTTTTGTTTTTTGATTCAGGGTTTTTCTGTGTAACAGCCCTGGCTGACCTAGAGCTCATTCTGTAGACCAAGCCAGCCTTGAACTCATAGAGATCTGCCTGCCTCTGCCTCCCAAGTGCGGGATTAAAGACATGCACCACCACAGCCTGGCAATTTAAAAAAAAAAAAAAGCAGACTTTATAGGCCTGGTTGGCCTGAAACTCACTATGTAGCCCAGGCTAGCTTTGAACACAAAGAGATATGCTTGCCTCTGCCTCCTGAGTTCTGACATTTTAAAAGCGTGCACCACCATGCACAGCTCTACCTTTTAAAAATTATTTATAATTTTTTATAGAGAGGAGAAGGGAACACGCATACTTGTAGCATCTCCCTGTTTCCCTCTCTCTCCCTGAATTCCACACTTTGCCCAGCAACCACGGCAACACTGAAAATGAAACCCGGATCACTTTAGTCTCTCGCTCTCTTGTGTAAAATCCTCAGTGTGGCCCCTGACCCCTGAGGTGGAGTCTAAGGTCCTCAATGTGTCCTCAGTGTGTCCACAAAGCCAAAGCTCACAAAGCCAGGGAGAGTCAGCCCCACCCCCACCCCCACCCCAGTTCTCCATCCAGTATCTGGGTAGCTCTCCCCTTCAGTGGCCAATCACCAGCCTTCCGATGTCCCTCATCCATTCTGCCTCAAAAACCTTTGCGCATTCCATACTGTCCCCTTCTCTTCCCCTCCCGAACTTCACAAGCTGCCGAAGGTCCTCAGAGCCTCAGCCCTGTGGCCTGACAACTCCGTAGCCAGATCACAGCCATGATAAAACAGCCATTTCCAGCAACCCTTTCTTCCTCTCCATCCATGTCTTTGACTAAGCCACCAGCCAGCCCCCTGGAGCCAGTGATGTCACAGGGTTACTTAACATCATTGAGCTAGGACGTTTGCTTCATATAATGCTGACTCAGTTCAAGCATTCCAAATGACTACATGAGTTGACCATAATCTTTGTTGGGGAATTGTGGGCCTGAGGCTACACCTCAGATCTGACTGAATCCAGAACCCTCTGATCCAGGCCTGCCATCTCCCCTTCAGCTGGGAGAAGTTCATTTTTGTAGACAGCTCTGCTCCAGTAGATAGAACTCCCCAAGCATAGTTTCTGGACAGGGAATAAATATCATGCAAGGGCTCCATACACCTCGGGCTAAGCCATACCCTGTACCCAGAGTGAAGAGACCGCTGTGTCCTCCACGGCTCTGACAGCAGAACCTAGGTGGCCCCAGGTCACGTCGTAGGTAACTAACTGGCCAGCAGAGGTGACAGTGCAGGCCTGCCTGCTCCACACGAATGGAGACCACATTGGCAATTACAATGGCAAGCTGGCTGCCAGGCTAAGAGGACTCTCAGGTTCTGCTGGGAATGACAGGCACACAGGAGGTCGAGGCTGAAGGGGCCTTGGAGGTCACAGGTTCCATGCTTCTCAAGGTGCGAGCCTGGGCACTCTGGGCTTGTGTGTAACTGCAGCTTGGCATCTGCCCTTATGGATGGCAGAGTGAGAGAACGGCTCCTTTTTCATACCACATCTGAGGAGACAAGTCGCTGGTGGGCCCTAGGCATTGCTAATGCCTCTCCTACCTGCCAAGGACAGCTCTCACACAGAGGTGGGAATTTAAGGGCCGAGCCTTGGACAGACAGCAGTCTAATGACCTACCCGTCTCTTTCAGTCGCTTTGGAACTTTGCTTTGCTTTGGGTTTTGACAGAGGGTCTCACTCTAGCTCAGGCTTGCCTAGAGCTCACTAGGCAGGCAGCCTGTGTTGGTCACACTACGCAAATCCTCCTGCATCGGCCTCCAATCTCTGGGATTATAGTCGTGCATCCTCATGCCTGGCCTTTCTTGATTTATTTATTTATTTTTAATCTCCCCTCCCCTGAAAGCTTTATTGCATTATAATTGAGAAACCGTAATCATACAGCTGCTCGTGCCTTTAATCCTAGAACTTGGGATAGATTAGATGACCCTACAGTTCATCTTACAGATCATAAAAGCATGGACTGTGGGCAGTGGTGGCGCACGCCTTTAATCCCAGCACTTGGGAGGCAGAGGCAGGCAGATTTCTGAGTTTGAGGCCAGCCTGGTCTACAAAGTGAGTTCCAGGACAGCCAGGGCTACACAGAGAAAAAAACCTGTCTTGAAAAAAACCAAAAAAAAAAAAAAAAAAAAAAAGCATGGGCAACCGCTCTTGTCTCTAAGTCTCATGACCTGAGTTTGATCCCTGGGACCCACAGGGTAGAAGGAGAAAAGTGACTCCCACCAGTTGTTCTCTGATCTCTACGAGTGGTCATGGTGCTCACACACATATAAGTAAATAAATATAATTTAAATTTTTCTTTAAATAAACCAGGCATGCCAGGCAGTGGTGGCACATGACTTTAATCCCAGCACTTGGGAGGCAGAGGCAAGTGGATCTCTGAGTTTGAGGCCAGCCTGGTCTGCAGAGTAAACTCCAGGGCAGCTGGGGCTGTACAGAGAAACCCTATCTCAAAATCAAAACAAAATAGCCAGGCATGACCGTATGCCCCTTTAATCCCAGTATTTGAGAAGCAGAGACGGCTGGATCTTTGAGTTCAGGCCCAGCCTGGTTTATATAGCAAGCTCCAGGACAGCCAGCTTGGGCTAGATAATAAGAGAGTGCCTGTCTTTAAGAGGAAAAAGGCAGAGTCAGGCAGATCTCTGTGAGTTCAAGGCCAGCCCAGTCTACATAATGAGTTCCAGACAGCCAAAGAATAAACATAAATAAATACAAATAATGTCCTTGGAAAGTGGACAAAGTATAGAAATATTAACACAGCCCAAGCACACACGGCTCATCAGGAACTACTTCCGGCAACCGCATGATCACTGACCACCCGCCACAAGACAAAGCCGGCCTACCTGGTGTCTTGCTCCATGGACATCCTCAGGGTGACAGCAGCTCAGACAGTGGCTCTTGGCAGATACGCTGGCTTCAGATTGTACACTTGGGACAATCATAGCCACTTCCTCCATAGCAGGGGAGCCACAGTGGCTGGCTCTCTAGGTGGGGCCTGGGAAAGATTGGGACGGAAACCTAGTAACTGGTGGGCCACTGTGTAGACCCTAGCCCTGATGTGTCCAAGCCAGACAAAGCTGTCTATCCATTTTTCTTTTCATGTATTCACTCAACAAACAGCAACATCAGCTAAGTGCCCAAACATACTGCCAAGTGTTTACATGTGTTTTTTTTAAAGAATTATTTTTTAAAAATATTTATTTATTTATTTAATGTGAGTACACTGTAGCTG
>NC_034606.1:44062101-44091994 GCF_900095145.1 Mus pahari | reverse complement strand
TATTTATTTATTTATTTAATGTATATGAGTACACTGTAGCTGTCTTCAGATGCACCAAAAGAGGGCGTCAGATCTCATTATGGGTTGGTTGTGGTTGCTAAGATTTGAATTCAGAACCTTCGGAAGAGCAGTCAGTGCTCTTAGCCGCTGAGTCATCTCACCAGCTCCCTACATGTGACTTTTAATGTATAGTGTTGAACAATGTTCCAGGGACCCTGAATGTATAATTTTCCTTGTACTGTTCATAAAATCCAAATTTTCACCAAGGGAAAAAAGAAAGAGAGAGAGAGAGAGAGAGAGAGAGAGAGAGAGAGAGAGAGAGAGAGAAAGGCAGACAGATGGACAGATGGACAGATGGATAGAAAAAAAGAAAGGTTTGAAAAAGCTTTAGGCCAGCCTGATCTACAAATCCAGTTGAAGGACATCCAGGACTGTTACACAGAGAAACTCTGTCTCAGAAAAAACAAACAAAGCAAGTTCCTCAAGCTCCCAGCCATAGGCGGCTCTCTGCTCCCTGCAGGAGGCAGGAGGATCTGAGGGTGAAAGTTTGGGATCAGAGTGGGCCACATACCAGGTCTCCATCTCTTGAAAAGGAAAACAAAACCAAAGGGCTGCCAACAAGCACGAGGACCTGCATCTGAAAGCCTAGGATCCAAGATGCGGGGCGTGAGGACTGAGGGGTCCCTGGTGCTCACTGGGCCAGCCAGTCTAGCTGAGTCAGCACGCTCCAGGCTCAGTGAGACCCTTTCTCCAAAAGTAGTGTGGCCTGTGACCAACCTCTTTCCTCCATGCGCGCGCGCGCGCGCACACACACACACACACACACACACCCCAAATAAAGAAGCCAACAACCCCCCTGCCCCCAATTTTGTTTTCTCTGTTGATCCATCCAGTCAGAGTCTAAAGTGCTGAGCCCAGGGAACACCATGTAAGGCAGTCGCCCGGGTCATCCCAAGTGTCTAGCTTTATAAAGTTATACCTCCTCTCCTCTCTCTCTCTCTCTCTCTCTCTCTCTCTCTCTCTCTCTCTTTTTTTTTTTTTTTTTTTTTTTGGTTTTTTGAGACAGGGTTTCTCTGTGTAGCCCTCACTGTCCTGGAACTCACTCTGTAGACCAGGCTGGCCTTGAACTCAGAAATTCACCTGCCTCTGCCTCCCAAGTGCTGGGATTAAAGGCATGCGCCACCATGCCCGGCTCTATACCTCCTCTCTTACTCTCTTATTCAGCCCAAGTTAACACCAGTTTTAGAGGAGGCCATCAAGGCTCGGAGAGGTTCCCCAACAGAGGTGGCATTGGTCCAGCTGGAGGCTCAGGTCTGTCTCCCACAGCTCAGAGGTGACCATGAAGGGGCTGGATCACACTGCCAAGTCACTGGGTCCCTTGGCAAACACAGAGGGATGCAAAGGGCTGGCCAGGTATTTCCAAACTTGAGGACCAAGTGTTACACAAAAGTGAACGCCACCTAAGGTCACAAACATCTCTGGGACTGAGTTTGGCCAAAAGAGAACCACTGGGGTTTTTTGTTTTTGTTTGTTTGTTTGTTTTGGTTTGTCATTTTTCTTCCCTGTTCTAAAGATCAGAACCAAGTCAGGGCAGTCATTAGAAAACTGCTATACCACTGAGCTACACCCCCAGCCTAGCCTAGCTGTCCAGTCCTCTCTGTCCTGGAGGTTACAGTGTCCACACCCTAGAAGTGACTCTGGACAGGAAGGTTCATCTCCTCCCACTCATCCACAGGCAGGGAGGGGTATTAGCAGGGGAGGTACCCAGCATGCCCCAGAGCCCAAGTACCTCATGGCACCATGGGGTCACCTCATGCCTGACCTACTTGATGATGCAGGGGGGTGGGGGGAGGGTCCAGCCTTTGTTGGCAATTTAAGCTGAGCTGAGGAATTTAGGGTCCTCCCCTGGGGCTCTAGGTCGTTCCCTTGGAGAGTGGAAGCCCCACAGGAGGATCCACGGGGCTTGGGTTCCTCCTTGAGCGACCCCTTATCTGCTCTACTTAGTCCCCGTTTTGTATAATGGATGGATGGATGGATGGATACGCAGCGCTGCACAAACCTGAGCTGTTCTTTTCTGGTCCAGTCACCGAAAGGAGCATCGTCTTGGATGGAGAACGTAGCTCCTTTTCCAGGGAAGCTAAATGGGGGCTCTTCATGTGCCCCTTATGACTCCAGTTTCCTTCACGACCCCCAGCCAATTGGCAGAAATCTTCCCTAAAATGCACATTAGATAAGAATTTAACTACAAAAAGCCTTCGTGCATTTGCACGCCCCACCCGGAGAATGGACCCTCAGTCCCCTCTTCCCAAAGCCGGCCCGCCAGCTCCTCGGGGTCTCTCAGCTTCCCTCCTCTGGCCTCTCCTTTCCAACCAGCTTAGTTCCACTAGCCACGGGGTTCTGACCTGGGCTCGGGTTTCCACTCTCCGGGCGGTGGAGGTGCTGGTGCCAGGGTCACAGCCTCTATTTTAACAATGAATCAAAACGCGGCCCAGGAGGTGAGTATTAGACCACGCCCCTCACTCACTCCAATAGGCTCCCCCTAAGAGCCTCATTTGCATGGTCAGTGTGTGACTGGATACACCGAGGACTAGGGGCTGGGCAGAGGCGGGGCAGAGGCGGGCGGTGCCCAGGCGCCTTGCCGCGCGGGATGCACAGCACGTTTCGCCTGCGCAACCAGCAGCTTGGTCCAGTCCTGTCCCCATGGGGCCTGAGGACTGGACCTGAGGGCTTGTCTCTTTCCTGTTGGCTTTCTCTAGCTAAGGTCCCCCGAAAGACACTAATGCATGTGTGGAAAGTACAAAATGTGGCTAACCGGGCGTGGGGACACAGCACTTTAAAAACTGAAGCAGGATGATGGATCGCCCACAGTTCTAAGCAAACCCAGAGGGCTGGTGATGTACACCTCTAACCCCAGAAATTGGAAGGTGGGGACAGTAGGGATCTAGAAGTGAGGGAAAGATCAGAAGGTTAAGGCCAGAGACAATTGGAACCCTGCCTAGTCTACATGAGACCCTGTCAAACAAAAGCAAAACCACCAAAAACCGAAATCAACCAACCAAATAAATTGTTCAGGCAGAACAGTTCCAGACAGCTGGTAAACACGAGTGGAACACAGTCCCAAAATCACACCGCTCTAAGTTACTGCAGTCAGGCTCTCAGGAGCACAGAGCATCCTTGCCCACAGTTCTTCACCTCCATCTGAACATGGACCTGGGCTCAGCCACAAAACCAGCAGCCCCACCCCAACTTTTCAAGTTAAGCTCTGTTGTGCACTGGTTAAACCCCAGCTCCTATGCCAGGCCTTTACATATAGCAACAAGCATTGGAGATGCCAACAGACTTGCCAGGGTCACACAGCTAATAAAGGGCAGAATCCAAACTAAAATCTCAGAATGTCTGACTCTGCAGGCCACTGTGGAGTACCCCCATTCACACATTCTCTCATTCACCTGTATCTGGTAATGTGACAAGAAAAGAAAATGTGAATAAAATGTAGTTTCTTCCAAAGTGAGGGCATCCTGACCCCGCGTGGAGCTGGTTGACAAGCATGATGGGCTTCCTCCCTGGTCTGGCTAGCTCTAACTAAGAAAGGGGCTAGTGAGACCTGGGTTCAGGGTCAGCATCTAGCTCTTCTTGGCTGAGTGATCTTGAGCCAATTACTTGGCCTTTCTGAGCCTGGAGTGGAATGGGTGTTTCCACTGTGTTGGAACTGACACGGCCCCAGCCCTCTGGCCCTACCAGGCTATTCCACCGAGAGCCAACTGAGGCTGGCACTCCTGACAGTGTGGGTCGTTAAAAATGTATGGAGCCCTTTGTCAGTCATGTTTGCCAAGGGTTCATTGGAGAACAAGAGACCTGTGCACTGCTTTTGTGTGTTTGTGCGATGGAGGAAAACAGACCCAGGGCAAGAGAAGAAGCAAGACATGGCTGAGTTTGCCGGTGCATAGCTAAGAGAAAAGAGGGCAGAGTAGAGAGTGGCAGGCATAGGGTAGACGGCATGTTTCCAAGAGGGTGTCAGAGATCTTAAGAAAGTTGCTCTTGCCTCTGCCACATGGCCATGTTTGTTCCTCCCATGCCATCTGGGGGGACAGGAACCACATAGCCCTCCTCATCCCCATCCTTTCAGGAGGAAGTCACACTCTAGTGAGATGCCCAGAGTCCCCTAACCGCTACTGTGGATCTATGAGGGTGTCTGTCTGGGAACTGTGTCCCAGAGCCCTGTGAACGGTTGAGTGGACTCAGTTGAGGGCAGCCAGGCTAGTCACCACTGTCGCTATTCCTCCTCCTGTCTCCTGCTCCAGCTTGGACTTGCCTACGTCATGTCTTTTAAATTGTATTGTTTTATTATGTGACATATCAAGGGCACACTTGTGGAAGACAACTTTGCAGAGTGAGTGTTGCTAAAAATTCCTCCCTAGAGGAAGGTAGAAACAGTGTGTACCCATCCTCCCAACAAGCCAAGGTACTGTTCCATCTCGGCGGGACCAGTGATTATATTGTGCTTCCTTACAGAACATAAATGAGGGGTTACTTATAGAAATGTCAGTGTTCCTTCACAAAGGCTACACTGTCAAGTGTCTACCCAACAGGGATTATGGCTTCCCCAGAGCTGTATGGATGGAGCCCACCCCCCTTCCCAACCCTTCCCCCACCTATAGCCTCTAGCCTGTCCCCCTACAAGACTGAAGCCACACGCTATTAGAGCAGAAGCACATACAGCTCGTTGGGAGGAGTGGTTACTCGGGCAAGGAGGGTTCCATAATTCTCTGTCTCCTCCTAGGAGGAGAGTAAAGAGTCAACAGGCCAGTTGTGGTGATCTTTTTGGTTTTTCAAGACAGGGTTTCTCTGTATAGCCTCAGCTGTACTGGAACTCACTCTGCAGACCAGGCTGGCCTCAAACTCAGAAATCTGCCTGCCTTTTCCTCCCAAGTGCTGGGATTAAAGGTGTGTGCCACCATCACCTGGCAAGGGTAATCTTTTATGAACAGATCTAGCAGAACTCCTATGAGCTAGAAAGATGACATCAGTTAGCAGCACTTGCCCCTCTTGTTAAGGACCTGGGTTTGGTTCCCAGCACCCATGTGGTAGCTCACGGCCACCTTTAACTTCCTTTCCAAGGATCGAGTGCCCTCTTCTGACCTCCACTGGCACTGAACATATGTGGTACATTTACATACATGCCAGGCATGGTGGCATATGCCTTTAATCTCAGCACTTGAGAGGCAGAGGCAGGGGGATCTCTGTGAGTTTGAGGCTACCCTGGTCTATATAGTGAGTTCCAGGATAGCCAAGGCTACACAGAGAAACCCTCCTCTCAAAAAACCACCACCGCCACCGCCACCACCACCACCACCACCAATAATAATAATAATAATAATAGAAGGAGAAGAGGAATAGGAGGAGGAAGAGGAGGAGAGAAGAAGAAGAAGAAGAAGAAGAAGAAGAAGAAGAAGAAGAAGAAGAAGAAGAAGAAGAAGAAGAAGAAGAAGAAGAAGAAGAAGTCGTTATATCCTCAGTTTGGTTCAGAGGATAGTCCTATATAACCATTGGTTATATGGATTCTGGGGATCAAACTCAGGTCCTCAGACTTAAGTGATGTGATAGTCAATTTTAATTATCAACTTTTCACAATCTGCAATCATGTGTAAAGTCTCAATGAAGGACTGCCTAGATCAGGAGGGCTTGTGGGCATAGCTGTGTGTATGTTTGTGGGGGGTTGTCTTGATTAATGTTGAGCTGGAAAAACTCACCCACTGTGGGCAGCAACATCCCCTAGGCAGAGGGTCCTGAACTGTAGAAATGGAGGGAGGATGTGGAAATGAGCACAGAGAAGCATGAATGTATTTATTCTCTTTGCTCTTGACTGGATGTGATGTGACTAGCTGCTTCAAGTCCCTGCTTTGACCTCCCTGCTACAAGGGACTATAATCTGGAATTTAGTAAACTAAACCCTTTCTCCCATAAATTCCTTTTTCTCAGGGTATTCCATCACAGCAACAGAAATGAAACTAAGACAAACATCCACCTGCAGAGTCACTTCATTAGGCCTTTGCTCCACACACTTGCTCAGGTCATGGCCGCCCTGGTTGAGATCCCGCCAGAGATCTGCTGAGTGCCAGGACTCTGTTCTACTCCAGAAGTGGTGTCTTCACCCAGCCTTTTCTCCCACAGGCTATGGAGGGTTCAGCGCCTGGGTGAGCAAGGCCAGGACCCATGAGGTTTTATGGGAGTCATCAGAGCTGGCTGTGGCCAGGGCTGTCCTGTGATGGCCACATGTGGCCAGGCTTGTTTTCATCTTCTTTACTTTCACAGGAAAATATACAGTTAAAATTAGTAATCATTGATTTTGGCTTGCAGTTCTAGGGGATACAGTCCAAGGCATGGCGGCAGAGTCAGCCCCTGACTGTGGTGGCAGAAGCTTGTAATATCTGAGGAACACAAGTGGTGCTATGACGTCAAGTTGGCTTTTGCCGCTCTTAGCTTGAGGTCTCTCCTGTGTCATCTCTGAAGTGGTGAGCCCAGCCAACCTTCATTGCCTTGTGATGGCTCGAATCGCACTCCCTCCAGACAACCCTTTCTGCCACCCCAACCGAAAGCACGTGCTCTCGGCTGAGAATCTGGGCAGGTCTTACAGTCTTCATGGGTTGTCTTTTGCCTCAGGAACCCCAGTGCAGGCGAGGTCCTGTGCCTTGTTGGCCTTTGTCTCTTTGGGTGCGGTCAGCCAGCTGAATGGACTTAATTTTTGATGTTAGGGTTACCACCTCTCCTCGGTTCCCTTCTTGGAGTCCCTGCCACATACTCATGGTACTTGATCTGTCTTGCTCTCCACTTGGTCTGCAGTGTCCTGTGCTTGGCAAGTGCCCTTTTAATGCTTCCAGAGTGAAGGGCTGCAGGAGGCCCTCCCTCCTCTCCCTGGAATTTCAGAATTTCTGATCTGCCTGCAGTCACCCTCACCACCACCAGGGGGCTTCTCTCTAAAAATAAAGGCCTGACCCTGACCTCATTCAGCCAGAGCTACCTCCTCTGCTCTGACCCACCATCCCTTGCTCTCCATCCGGTCCTGTCACCAGCTCAGGAAGAGCCTCTCCACACAGGTCAAAGGGCATCTTTGATCAGAAGCCTTCTCAGATGCTCTTGTCCTGCTCTGGACTTCCTCAGCTGTCTGCAGCACCCACTGGGACTGAGATACTGTCCATTGCTGTCCCCGCCCAGGACCTGCTGGGAGCCTTTTAACCCTCTGCTGTTAGATGTTCCCCCCACAGCTTTTCCTGGGGAAGAGTCGGCTAGCTATATCCCAATACGCCTTCTTCTCCCCATTAGCAGATCAACCCTAGTTCGGCCCTGCCAACTTGCCTTCCTAGAACAGGCCTGGGTTGGCAGGGAGTGCCTTCCCCCATCCCAGACCTTTGCCTTGTGTGGCCAACAGAACACAAGAGTCAAGGTTTCTAAGGATTATTACGTCCTTTCCCATTCCCTCCTCTTCTCTGCTAGCTGGAATACAGGTATGATGGCTATAGCTCAAGCAGCTATCTTTCGATGTGAGGCCAAGTTGCCAAGAAGAAAGACATAAAAGCCCACCACCCCAGGCATCTGGCTTTCCCAGGTCCAGGCTGGTAACCTTGTCAGCCTGCGAGTCCTCACTACACCAACTAGTTGTGATCTTTTGCTGTTGTGTGGACCTGAACCTGCCACACAGCCCACGCTGGCCTAGACCTGGGGTCTCCTCTCTCAGCCCCTTGAGCTGCTGGCACTAGCAACATGTGTGAACACAGCCTAGCGACCCCATCATCCCCTTGTGCTTGCTGGTGTGAGGCTGGCTCTCTGTAGCTGTCTAGACGGCTGAACTTCAGCCATCCTTCCTCCCAGGCTTCTAAGTGCTAGGACTAGAGGTGTGTGCCACCATGGCAGCTCCCCTCGCTGCTGCTGCTGCTGAAATCCAAACAGACGTGACTCTGGCCAGCTGGAGAGACCGGGAAGGAGTTCATGATTAGAGAAACAGTATGTAGGGTGTGTGTGTGTCTCCTGTGTATGGGTGAATGTGCAGGGTAGGGGGGCGTCTCTTGTGTCTTCTTGTGTACACTGGAAATAACTTCATGTCTCCAGAGGCAGACATCTTCACTGAGGAGACAGGGACATGCTGAGCCATGAGGTATGTGAGCCCAGTGTGGTGCAGAGCATCCTGCAATACCCATTCCAGCCTCAGGGTAGCCCTGGAGATTCATACAGGGAAACACCCAGTAGGACAGCACTGCTTGAGGCTCACATGAGGACCAAATCCCTCTATTTCCCCGCTTACTGCCCTGATCAATGGTCTAGACAGTGAGGCCCAGGGCCCCTTCACTGAGCTGAGCACTAGAACCTCCAGGAGAGGCAGGCCCATCTGAGACAGGCAGATAGGGAGTCACCGCTCTTGGAGCAGAGGGCAAGGAATGAGGAGAAGGGCTGAGGCTAGGCCAAGCCAGCTCCCAGGAAAGGCCTCTCGAGATGAGCTTTCAGTCCCTGAATGTGGCCTTCTGATGCTGGCACTCAAGTCTTCAGCTACCTCCTGACAGCCCACCAGCCTGAAACTCCCTATGTAGCTGAAGATGGATGACCTTGAACTGTCTCCTGTTTCAGACTCTTTGGTGTGGTTTTACCATATACCACCAAAGCTGGACCCAGCTGTGGATTCTACAAAGGACATTCTGGTCTTCAGCTAGGATGAGGGGACCCAGATATGATACGACCTTGTAATGTCTTCAGGAAAACCTGGAGGTAGATGGACCCCTGACCATCCCCACCACCCAGAAGTCAGCCTTTGGTGCATGGAATCAAAGCCAGGACAAAGCACAAGCATAGACAGGAGGAGTTTCAAATTTCTCTTCAGTCCCAGGTGGATGTACACTGTGAACGAGCCCCAACACTGGTCTGCAGGCTCTGGGAACCCCGGCTCTCAGAAGCCCGTTCCTTCTGGGCTCAAACCCCAGGTGGTTCGAAGGATGACCCTGGCTGGCAAAGTCCTGATTTTCAGGCTTAGGCTGCAGGTAACCCTCGGTGTAGCTGGATTACAGGGATAGCCAAGGACTCAAGCTGGGACCCCAGGCTTGAGGGCTCACTCCCCGTTGTGCCTGGCTTTTCCAGTCATCCGTCGGCGGCGCTGGGTCTTGCTGGTACGAGTGGCACTTGGAGGTTTCTTGGTGGAGTCCTGTGCCCGCCGAGGGTGTTTCCTCTTGACCTTCTTCCGACTGTGTGCGTGCAGTGTAGCTGTGAGGGAGGAGATGCTGCGGGGAGAGTGGAGGATGGTGAGGCCAGGACCTCGGCTTACCCTCGAGACTCAGGCAATGGTGGAGTGGGAGGCTGGGTAGTGATCTTTAGTCGTGGACGAGTGTAATCATTTGACTTGTGGATGGGAAACTGCAACAAGCTCCAAACACATGTCAAACTCGGCCTGGCCTGGCCCCACAAGCCTGCCGGCATCCCCTCCTGCCCTCAGGCTAGGGTGGTTCCACATGCCCAGCCACTAGTGCCAGGGAGTCATGGCCCCAAGAACTACAAGCCAAAACTCACCGCTGAGAGAGCAGGGGATCTTTGGACTTCCTGGGCAAGGCTTTTGTTGGCTTTTCTAGGGATGACATCTCTTCTTCCTGGGACCCATCCTGGTCCCCTTGCTAGAGAAACAAAGGACAGGGACCATTACGGGGCATGGACAGGCACCCTGAGCAGTTCTGGATTTCACACAGAAGTCCGGCCACCTACCTTAAAAGCCTGAGTGGGGCTCAAAGAAGGCTCTGGGCAGAAGGGCACTGTCTGTGTCTGGCCTGTTTAGCCTTAATTGTCAATTTGACACATCCCAGAATCATCTGAGAGAAGTCTCAACTAAGAAACTGCCTAGATCAAGTTGGTCTATGGGCAAGGCCTAGCCCGCACTGGGTGGCACCCTTCCTCGGGCAGGTGGGCCTGGGCTGGATAAAAAAGCTAGCTGAAAGCCGGGCCTGGTGGCGCAGGCCTTTAATCCCAGCACTCGGGAGGCAGAGGCAGGCGGATTTCTGAGTTCGAGGCCAGCCTAGTCTACCAAGTGAGTTCCAGGATAGCCAGGGCTATACAGAGAAACCCTGTCTCGAAAAACCAAAAAAAAAAAAAAAAGCTAGCTGAGCATGAGCGAGTGAACAAGTCGGAGTGAGTAAGCAGAACTTCACCATGGTTTCTGCCTCAGGTTCCTGGGCTGAGTTTCTGCCCTGACTCCCTTCTATGATGAACGACCTGGAAGTGTAAGACAAATTAAACCTTTTCCTCCCTAGGTTGTTTTTGGTTATAGTATTTGTCATACTGCCAGAAAAAGAACCTAGGACACTGTGTGAGAACCAGAATGACAAAGGACAGCCTGTTTCCAAACATTTGCCAATAGCAACATCAGCAAAATGGCAGCAAGACACACTGCCAGGCCCTACAGGAAGACAAGCATAAAGCAGAGAAGGTCAGTCAGTCGGGCGTGCCCCTTGAGATGTATACACACAACTCAGGGCAGGACCTTTTTCGAGACGGGGCTCAGTATGTAGCCGGGCTGATCTTGAACTAATGATCCCCTGCCTTCACCTCCCTCGTGTGCTTCCGGGCCTGGCCCTTGGAAATGTGAGAGATTTTGCTTTGTTGTTTTTGTGGTGTTGGAGATTGGACCTGGGGTCTCACATGCTGGGTAGGCTGCAACCTCAGCCCAAATATGCCCTTTATACTGTTAACTGCCTGGGCAGTGGAGCCAACCAGCAGCAGGGTGAAGAGCTGTTAACTGCCTGGGCAGTGGAGCCAACCAGCAGCAGGGTGAAGAGACATGTTAACATCTGAAGGAATAGTGTCGATGCTGAGAACAGACTTCTGGTCTTACTAAAAACTGGTTGCATGTTTGCTTGCATGTCTGTGTACAACATGCACGCTTGGTACTTGCAGAGGCCAGAAGAGGTACTGTCAGATGCTCTGAACTGGAGTTATAGATGTTTGTAAGACTACATGGCAATTGATCCTGGGTCTTCTGAAAGCATTTTTATCCTCTGAGCCGACCCTCCAGGACCCAGATTTATGCTATTCTTTGAATACTGCAGTGTAACAATTTGAGGAACACAGGATATTCAGGTTTTGTTTTGTATTAGTGTGTGTGTGTGTGTGCGCGCGCGCACGCGCGTGCATACGCAGCGTGACATGCATACCAAACTGCGGGTGCAAGAGGTAAGAGAATAACCTTCCACCACATGATGTTCCAGAGTGCTTTACCCCTAAGCTATCTTGCTGGACTAGCATTCATCTTGCTTGCTTGCTTTTTTATTCTCTTTTCTTTCTTTCTTTTTTGTTTGTTTTTGTTTTTTGAAACAGGGTTTCTCTGTGGAGCCCTGGCTGTCCTGGAACTCACTCTGTAGACCAGGCTGGCCTCAAACTCAGAAATCCGCCTGCCTCTGCCTCCCGAGTGCTGGGATTAAAGGCGTGTGCCACCACGCCCGGCAGCATGCAGTTTTCTAAGTAACTGACAGATGATTTAAAGGATAAGGGAAGACATTCGTAAGTTCTATGTAAATATAATACCATTTTATTTAAAAGAATTGAGCATTTGTAGACCTGAAGGGACCCTGACATAGCAATTCCTGCACAAGTGACAGGTACAGCTTTAAGTGGCACAGATGTTTTGTTGTTGAGAGCGTACAACCCATGCTACTAACCCACTGCCCCTGCACACACATGCCACTGGGTACTACTTGCCACACAGGAGGTTCAGTCCCTCTAAGCCTGCTGAGCTTACTCAGTGCTCACCACTGGGCTCAGTGCCAAGGGCCTCATCCCTGCATCCTCATGGTTACCTACCTCCATGCCCAGACAAGTCTACCAGGGCAGCCCTCAACTGACAGATGAGCTGAGCCAGGTTCGAAAGCTGCCTGGAGCACACTTCCCGCATGAGACCCTTGAGATGGACCAGCACTGAGCAGCCCCCACAAACCTACCTACCCCCAAACCCTGCTTCCCCAGGGCTGTCCTGGGACCTACCTCAGGCAGGGGCAGACCTAGCAGCCGGGCCCCTGAGAGGTCCAGGTCACTGATGGTGGTCACGGTGACTGTGTGATTGGGGTGGTCATACTGCACCGACTCTGTCTTCGCTGTCACCAGCCGCTCCAGCTCATCTGCCTCCTCTGCAAGGTGGGCACAAAGTTGTCCTCAGGCCTGGCTCGGCCCAGGCTCCAGCCTCCCTCCTAACCCTGCGGGTCGGGGACTGACACACAGCAAGCTTCTCCAGAGCCACTCCTGCTCTCCTTGTATCTCTGCCACTCCTCTGCTCTCCTTGTATCTCCCCCGCCTCTCCCTTTCTTTCTGCACCTACAGAGTGGTCCAGAGTCACATCCCTTTGTGCTCAGGCTTACACGAGCTGTCCCATCCCTGGCTCTCTGCTCAGTCTCAGTCTACCTTATGGATTGGGTCTCCTATTCTCGGATCCGCTTGTACTTAGACCACCCTTGCCCCACACCATCCCCAAGATCTCCACAGCTGAGGAAATCACCCTCCCACCCTCACTTATTCCCATGAGGGCACACAGAAGCCCAGGCTCACTGGATGCTCTCCACGTGAGGCCTAGGTGGAGACTTACCTAGTGCTTCCTCTCTTTCTGCCAGCATCTTCAGGTACTCCTGGTGGCGCTGATGCCCAAAGGGAAGAGGTGGAGGTTAACTGCTAACCCGACCAAATCTAAGATGGCCTGGGAGATGGGCCTCTGAGCTTACTACGCGATATTATCATGATTTTGTTCACTGAGGTGGGAAGACCCACTCACTATGGGTGATGCCACTACCTGGACTACGTCAGTGAGGAAAGGGAGCCAAGGGGCAACGTGCCTTCATCACTCTGCTTTCTGACTGTGGGTGTGAGGGACCAGCTGCTTCAAGCTCCTGCCACCCTGACTCTCCTGCCAGGATGAACTGGGTGCTTGAACTCAGAGCCAGAGAAAACCGTTTCTCCCTTACGCTGCCTTTTTTCAAGAGTAATTTATCACAGTCACAGAAAAAGCCACTAAGACAGAAATAAACACAGCGAGAACAGCCTTTCTGTCCACACATGCGACAGCCCTGTGTACTTCCATTGTATGGTTCACAGAGCAAATTCTAAAGGAGACTCATCCCTCACACGGACCCCAGCATCTCTACTTGTATACACAGCTCCCATCACACACTGCTGTCCCATAGCTGCCTCCAGCAGACCTATCCAAGGCTGGTGCTCCCCTGGGAAGTGAAACCCTACATCACCTGGTCACACCCCCACCCCACCCTCAACCGCACCTCTTCCCGAAGCTTCTTCTGCTCTTGCTTAAGCCGCTGCTTTATCTCTTCAATGGCCGCCTTCTTGCGCTCTACCTTCCGCTTGTGGAAGCCTGTCAGGTACTCCCTGCAAGAAGGAAGCAGGGGAGAAGCCGGGGGAGTCAGGAGGAGCCATGAGGAAAGCAGGGCTCTACAGAGCTCCATAAGTTGCCTGGCTCTCTCCTACCCACTAACCCATTTTACCCTCTCACAGCCAATCCTTAATTTATAGCTAGGGACTCTTGAGGAAGAGATTGGGGTACTTATCCAAGGTCACAGACAATGCAGTCACGAGTTATTCAATGACAAGGGTACCTTATGAGAAACAAGCTGTGAGTCCTTGCTGGACCGTCAGAGTGTACTAACATAATAATCCTGGGTGGTGTGAACCTACCACACACACCTATGCTGTAAGCTATAGTCTCAGTACACACTCCATCACTAACCAAACATTGACGAGGACTGTCACCTCTCACCTGGCCTTCCTGCCCCCTTGATAAGGACACAAAAGGCCAGGTGGTCGATACACAGAGCGGGTGGTCACTGTTTCCACACTGGCAAACTTTATTTCATAGGAGTCACAGCTAGTAAGGTTTTCTAACAATGCCTTCACCCAGATCCCAAAACTCTCCGAACCAACCAACCAACCAACCAACCCTCAGTCCTCAAGGCCACCTGACTCCGGTGTGGCAGGACCTAGATACCCCCTTCCTGACTCTTGCTTCCTCTTCCTGTCTGATCTCTGCTATGTTCCTGAGTTTGCAGTACTGGAGGGTTAATTAAGCTTACCTTATTAGAGCTAGGCAAATGGTCTAATAGATTGGTTTTTTGTTTCGTTTTGTTTTTTGGTTTTTCGAGACAGGGTTTCTCTGTGTAGCCCTGGCTGTCCTGGAACTCACTCTGTAGACCAAACTGGCCTCGAACTCAGAAATCCGCCTGCCTCTGCCTCCCAAGTGCTAGGATTAAAGGCGTGCGCCGCCACTGCCTGGCCGATTAATTCGTTTATATTTATTTGGAGACAGGGACTCGATAAATTGTCCAAATGCCCATACCGTTCTTGAACTTTCCCGGACAGGGTTTGACTTTGCAATCCTCCTGCCTCAGCATCCCCGGGTGGCTAGGATTATAGGTCTGCACCACCAGGCCTTGCAACTGCAGTTTCTTTTGGTATAATGCACCAGGGTTTTTTGTTGTTGTTTTGTTTTTTTGTTTTTTAAAGATTTATTTATTATATGTAAGTACACTGTAGCTGTCTTCAGACACTCCAGAAGAGGGAGTCAGATCTTGCTAAGGATGGTTGTGAGCCACCATGTGGTTGCTGGGATTTGAACTCTGCACCTTTGGAAGAGCAGTCGGGTGCTCTTACCCACTGAGCCATCTCACCAGCCCCTGCCCCAGGGTTTTTAACTGTAATTTTGCTACTGTTATGAATCGTAACGTAAATCTCTCCTTTCCGATGGGCTTAAAGGGGTTGAGAGCCACCAGACGACAAGGCGCTAAAACGCAAAGTTCAGCCTCAGGTCTCGGGCTTGGCTGGCACGCAGTCTGGTGCGTGAATCAATGGACGTAAACCTCTCTCATCCCATCGGCTCGTCCTTCGTCAACAACGACCGGGAGCCAGCTATGGGCCGTGACCATGGACGGCGCTGGACTCCAGTGGCCCGAGGCGCAGCGCCGAGAGCCGTAAGCGGCGAGGGAGGAGCGGGCGACTCCAACCCGCGAGGCGGGGAAAGAGGAAGGCGAACGCCAGCCGCATCCAGGGGCGGGGCCGGAAGAGCCCTCCGCGTGCGCGCCCCCTGCCTGGCGCGCTTCCCCCGGCAGCCCGACGGGAGTCTCTTTCCACCCTGCCACTCACCGCCGCTTCTCTTCATCAAAGTTGAGGACGAGCCGGGGCCGCCGGTCGTCTCCATCTCTCTTCTTCTTCTTGTTGCGGCCCATGGCAGTGAAGCTTCCGGCAGCGTGGCTGCGTCTGACTTTAAAACACTTCCGGGTGTAGCGGTTTCAGATTTCCGGTAGGGCGCGCTTTGTGGCCTTGTTCCACAGTTCCGCTGACTTGGCTCCACCTTTTAAAGGAGCCTCCGATCCTGTCTCAACTTTGGTTCAGGTCCTCTAAACAATTCTTCTCCTAGCATGGCTTCAGTGAGAATAGTCTCCCCGATTCCATCATCTGCCCTGCCTCGAACAGGCGCTCAATCTGGAGTTATTTATAAATCGCCAAGAATTACTGAACTTAATTGAATTCAGATGTCAACGCTTTTATATTTTCCATGAGCGAGGGATACTGCCTAGATTCAAACACTGTTATTCCTAAAGGAATACCAAAGTATGTGACTCAGAAGCAATTGCCCCCCCCCTTTTAAGATTAAATCATAAATTATGGGCTAGGGGAGGTGGCATACGTCTTTATCCCAGCACTTGAGAGGCAGAGGCAGCTGGATCAAGGTCAGCCTAGGCTACATAGTGAGTTCCAGGACAACCACAGCAGAGCTACAGTAAAGAGACTCTGTCTATGAATAAATGAGTAAGATTTAAAAAAAATACTGGGTCTGCGTGAGTTTGTGAGTATTTACAAGCCCAGGAGACGGTATGAAATCCCCTGCAACTAGAGTTACAGATGGTGTGTGATTCATGTGGGTACTGAGAACCAAACCCTGGTCCTCTATAAGACAAGTAGGCGCTGTTAACCATTGAGTCATCTCTCCAGCCCCCAAGTTGCCTTTTACTTTGTGTCTCACTTTCCTATTTATAAAATAGAGATCACTGTAGGGACTTTGTAAGGTTGTAAAGAGGTGGCCCTAGAACTCTGGCATGCACTTGAAGACTTGTTGAAATCCAAATCCAGGGTTCAGGGTACTTGGCAGGGTCCCAGAATGACCATTTCTAGAACATTCTCTGGTGACCCTGAATATTGCTCCTGCGTGCAGCAAACTTAGAGCCATGACCGTGGTGGGACAAGTGTGTCGTGTCAGGAGTGCATAACACAATATTCTGCCAGACTCAGGGTTGGTACACAAGCCATATCCAGCTCTGTGCCTCAGTTTCCCCAAGCATGGAAAAGAAGTTTAAGGACACTCTCCTACTAACCACCTGGGTAAAATAACACTGGGCAGGGACTTTAGTGACCTTGTATGACCGACTTCCCCCAGTCTCATGGCTATGTGCATTTGATCACTCAGTCCTGTGCTGGGTGCTGCGGCAGGACCTATGCCTTTGACTCTGAGTCAGTTGTCACGATAGACCTAGGAATGAGGCCTCTGAAGGAGGAAGCTCAGGAGGTTGCAGGTCAGGATGTCTCCAACAATGTGGAGGAGAGGGAGGGGTCCTGGAGCTGATGATGACGCACAGGGTAATCAGACATGAAACAGACTCTTAGGATCCCATCCTCTTCCAGATATGAGCTCCGAGAGCCAGGAAGTTACACATATTGGATGCCTAATGGGTAGCGGCACACAGAGAGGCAAGCTGTCACTTAAGACTGTGCTTGCCACACATGATGGCACACACCTTTAACCCCAGCACTCTTGAGGCAGAGGCTCTCTGAGTTTGAGGTCAGCCTGGTCTACAGAGTGAGTTCCACGACAGCCAGGGCTACACAGCGAAACCCTGTCTCAAAAAAAAAAACAAAACTAAACGAGAGAGAGAGGGTGATGGGGGAGGATTGTGCCAGTGTTCAAATGTGAACTAAGTTGTCTTGAGCTTTGGTGTTTGGTCTCCCTTCCCAGCTTCCTGGTCACTCTCTCAGAAGCCACTCTCTCAGAGAGGTGGGAAGCAGGCTGTGATAATGAGCCTCACTTCCATGTAGGTGTGGCGCCCCATGAATGTCCCCACGTGGGTCCCCCACTCGGAGAGTCTATGCTAGATGCTGGGAAGAAGTTATCTTTAAAGTGTGGGTCCCCAAACTGGGCTTGGTGACACAGCCAGTTATCCTAGCAAGTAGAGACAGGAGGATCAGGAGTTCAAAGTCACCCTGATACATAGAAAACAGGAGTCCAGCCTGAGATAGAGACACTATCTAAAGAAAAGGGTTACTAGACACATGTGTCTCCCATGGTCACTTCTGTTCTCCTGGAGCCAAGCTCTCCTACATCCTTTGTCATCTCCCCTCTGGGTAGAGGCACTGTCCTGGCCACACTGTGCCCCCTGAAGAAGCCTAGAGAGCTGAGCGCTGCCTTCCCTTCTGCTACAGGGCTATCACCTGCTATGCTCTCCCCTCCGTTCTGTGGCTGAAGACTAAACAGAAGTTCTGTGGTCTGGCTTGGTATGTCAGAGTGCACCTTCTGGCTTCAGCCCCTTCCCAGACTCCTTCCCAGACTGGATGCTTTCTGGGCAGAGGCTGTGTGGCCTGTGCAGCCCCCACCCCAACCCCATCACCCATATTTATTTAATGTATATGAGTACAGTGTAGCTGTCTTCACACACACCAGAGAAGGGCATCGAATCCCATTACAGATAGTTGTGAGCCACCATGTGGTTGCTGGGAGTTGAACTCTCATCCATCTCTGAGCCATCTCTCCAGTCTCCTGTTTTTGTTTTTTTTTGCAACAGAGTCTCCCTACATATCCCTGGCTGTCCTGGAACTCACTGTGTAGACCAGGCTGGCCTCGAATTCACAGAGCCCTGGCTGCTGAGTGAGGGATTAAAGAGTGCATGATCAAGCTGGCAACCAGTGCAATTCTTTTTTTTTAAGCTATTGTTATTATCTGTAATTTATTGTATTTATTATTAATTTGTTTTGCCTCAGGTCGGAAGAAAGCGTTTCACCATCTGAAACTGGAGTTAGAGACAGTTGTAGATGGCTGTGAGCTGTCTTGTGAGTGCTGGGAATTGAACTTGGGACCTCTTAACCACTGAGCCATCTTCCAACCCCATCCTGTGGTGAGCCTTACAACCTTTCTGTGAGGTCATCCCTTCCTTGTTCAAGATCACGTGCTTAGCTCCTGCCAGAAAAATCCTAGGGTAAACTGAACACAGGAAGATGGTTTGAGGGACGTTTCCTTTGAGGCCAGCAGAGGGCGTCTCCTCCACAGCCACCCTTGGGAGCTTCAGAAAAGCGCAGAGATGGGGTGTGTTTTGTGGGAGCCCAAGGCTTGTGTATTCCATTCTCTTTGGCCTTCTCCTACGGGTACCCCTGCTTCCTGGACCCACCAACATTAAAAGTCTTCACCCTGCTATAGATAGGGAAACTGAGGCTGGGGGGTGGTGCAAGAGACCCTACCAGGAGGGTTCCAGTTTAGAAAATGAGATCTCACAGGCACCGGCCTCCCAGCCTCAGGATATTATGCCCCAGATTTGAGAGCTGGAGAGAGAGCCTAGTGAGGTTTATAGCTGAAGCCTTCCAGAACCTTGGCTCGGTTCCTGCAGCTGTTTCCTGGGAAGTGGGGGCAGTGGTGCAGATGAACAATGGTGACCACGGGCCTGCTGCAGTTAATTGCCCTGGGTGGGACAGGCTTCAGCGGAGAGCAGCAACCCAAGGCAACAGAACCTGAGCTGAAGTCCGGAAGACACCTCCTCCTGGAAGCCAGGAGTAAGCACGCCGTGGTAGGCACGTCCATCTCCGCCAGCCCAGTGAGCCACCTGCCCTCTGGAAGACCTACGTCCAGGCCCTCCCATCAGCCTTCCCACCCCACTCCTCATCCTATGTCTCTGAAGGGGCCCACTCAGAACCCCCAACCACATTACAGGGCTGTGACCTCATCCCAGATTCCCCTTGTTAGGGAGGGGACCTGTCGAGTGCCACAGAGTTAGCGCCTTCTAGCCCAGTCCTCCAGCTGCCCTTTGATTCCGGGAGAGTAAGCTTGCTTCCTCTGGGCTCAGCTGCGGAGGGGTCATTTTGTCCCTCAGAGACTGTTTCCTCCCTACGCATTTGCAGACATAGAAAGTTAACACGTCTAGGGAAGACCAGAAGCTACCCAAGTGGCATTGGTCATGACGTGCCCGGAGCAGAACTTGGGAGTCCTCCACCAAAATCTCACTTAACTCCACAACAACCCTCATGAGATCTGAGTATTATCCCCCATGCGTAAAACGATAAACTAAGGCTCAGAGAGACCAGTTAACAAGCACAAGGCCACAAACAGCTTGTAGTCCTTACCTATATGAGGTCGTGCTATATTGCCCAAGCTAGCCCTAAGTGGTTCTCTTGCTTCAGTCTCCTAAGAAGTTAGTGGTATAGGGCTATACAGCTAGCCCAAGCTGCCTCCACTATGTAGCCCAGGCTATCCAGACTGTTCTGGAACACATGCTGACGTGCCTGGTCTAGCCTCCTTAATTTCAAGTATGTGTCATCATGCCCAGTGGTTTCTGGCTTTTATGAAGACAAACGAGGTCCTGCTGTTCATCCATCCACCTCCCACTGTTCTGTCTGTCCCTGTCACAGTGGGACACTGGTTCCCCCTCTGTGGTCACTAAGCCCTCTATGTGCTGGGCTCTCTTTGGCCTGGAGAGCACAAGAAGAGAGGTCACTGGGACCAAGAACACATGGAGGCATGAATGGAAGATGGACCAGGTTGGGCGTGGCCCCTCACATACACATACACAGACACTCTCCCATGAAGGGCTGGGTTACGGGGAGCAGAGGCAGCTGCCTTTATTGAGGGCTATGGGCTGGCTGGCTTCATTCAAAGGCCATGCACTTAATCTTGAAATCTCCGTCCGCCGCCATGTAGTTGATGGCCTCTATGTTGAGGCGGTTGGGGAACTTGAACTCATGCCCGTCTGGCAGCTTGATGGTCAGGTCAGCCTGGTCAAAGGTGACGCACACCTGGTGGATGGAGAAGGGCAGTGAGCTGGGCCCTGGTCCAGCTCAGAGCCCCGGGGACAGCTTCTGTATCGGTGAGGGTGAGGTCCGTCATGTTCAGGGAGGAATGCCATTCAGGGGTCATCACACAGCCGGGAATGATCAGCCTCTGTCTCTGACTGTGTTGCCCAGCCCCACCCAGGGCCCCGCCCAGCACCACCTACCTCTGTGATGCTCCCAGGCTGGAAGGGGAAGGCAGGTTCCCGGTGTTCGGTTCCCCAGGCCCCATCTTCCTTGCTGTTACACACAATGGTGTTGGCGTCTCCATGGGCATTGAAGCGAGGATTGAAGTGTAGGCACAGGTTGTTGCTGTCTTTTCCCAGGTTCAGCACAAAGCTAAAGGGGTGACAGGTGGGCTTTCAGCCATGTTGGATGGCTCTAGACCCCCCCCCCCTCACTGAGAGAATGCAACATCAACAGCTGGCTATTGACGTGCCATGTTGAAACTCAGTCAACAGGAAGGCCAGGAACCTCCAGTCTACTTCTGGCCTTACCATGTGAATTAAGCTAGACCCTGCAGATTCTGTCTGAGCCACAGTTTCTTTCCTGTCTGTACAGTGGTGGTGGTGGTGGTGGTGGTGGTGGTGGTGTGTGTGCGCACGAGGGAGGGGAGCTCTCTCCCAGACATTGATAGTTGTTAACCCCTTTGGTCAAGAGGGGAGATTCTCCAGATGGGGTCCTATCTGTCTTTCGTATCTGAGTCCCTGTTGCCAAGCACAGAGCAGGGCACACCATAGATGTTCCCTCACTGTGGAGAAGAAGAGTAAATAATAATACGGAGTTTGTTGCACGGAGCCTGGTAGTGGTGTTCATCATGGAGGTATGGAAGGAAGAGGTGAAAGGGCTCAGGAACTTACTAACAACAGACAACAGACAGCAGCAGCTGCCGCCTTGATGAAACTGGCCCCTGGCTCTCTCCCCTCCACCACTTTCCCTCTGGCTTTATTAGGAAACCCAGGCTCTTAGGGGTGTGGAATATGAAGTGCACACTTTCAATCCCAGCTCTGGGGAGATGGAGACATGTGGATCTCCGTGGAGGCCAGCCTGGTCAAGATAGATTCCATGCTAGCCAGGGCTATATAAGGAGACCCTGTCTTTGGAGAAGAAAAGGAAAAAAAAGTCGAGGTCTCGTGAGCTTGGGTGACTGGTCCAAACTCACTCACATGGCTGCTGGGGAAAAAAAAAAAAAAAAGGCGGTGGAGCGGTATGAATGAGGAGGAAGCTCTAGAAAAAGATTGAGCCCCTGCAGGGCTCCCCGCAGGCAGCAGGCACGTGGGTGACCACTCCCTCCTCGCCTCTCCCCGCACCCTCGCGCCACCCCGCCCCCTCCCCGCGGAAGGGGAGGGGCAAGCAGGAGTGGTTGAGGCAGCAGCTGCTTTAGTTTAAGAAACTTCAGCCCGGAGAAAGGAGGCGGGAGGGAGGGGGAGACCACGGCGACGTCGACGAGACCCAGCGAGGAAGTGACTCACCCAGAAAACGCAGCATCTGCAGCTGCCCGTTAACCCGCTGCAGGCTGAGGAAGAAGTGGTTCTGGCCGGCCACGCCCATCGCGACCTAAGTCTGCGAACCCCGCCCCCTGTCATCTCCATTCCTTTCTCCAATCTCACCTCTTGGCGTCCGGGGCCACCTCTCCCCGAACTTTGAGACATTCCCCAGGTTTGAGATTCAGGTTGCTGGCGACCAGACCCTGTGCAGGCAAGAGCACCGAGCTGTGTTTAGGTTGGAGTTAGGAGAGCTACCTGCATTGGGCTGGGGTGTAGGGATGGGGTCATTCCCACCCTGGGGGACCCTGACCAGCCCTAGGGGAAGCCCGAGGTGGGATGGGCTGGTCAGGATAGAGTGTAAGTAGTTGGGGAACGTCCCCATTCCCAGCAGGGTGTCAAACTTGTGGCTGTCTTACAGAACAAGCCCTAAAAGATTCACCCATCATCAGCTTGAAGATCTGGATTTAGAGTGGAGGGGGAGATGGAGTGTGACTTCCTAAATCCTCATTTAGTGGATGGAAGGATTAGGCGACCACTAGCCTAAGGCCCTTCTCTGAAATAGAGAAAGCAGCCAGGACCGCCCCAATCGGCTTCAAGTCTCTCTGCTCAGAGGCACACCATCAGGAGGGAGCCGAGAGGTTGAGGAGCGGTCTGGTTTTGCGGGGACCGGGCAGCCCGAGAGTGGCAATGTGGACGTAGCAAGCTAGAGAGCCCAGCACACTTCTGGGCATTGCTGGGCACCTGCCTGGGTGAGTGGATGGAAGTTCATTTGGGCAAGGGGTTTCTTTGACATTTGAACCCTATTCCTGAGAGCTTGCCTGTCTGTGTGTGCAAATGCATGTAGTTTCCTCCGCCCAGACCTAACCAGCCTCCACTGACCAGCCTGCAGCCTATCTCAGGCCCCAGAGGGTTTTTTTTTTTTAAGTTTTCTGGAGCAGAGGGTGACCAACTGAGCCCTGGCCCTGTGACTGGGGACAGCTGCAAAGGGGGAGGGGCCAGGAGACTCTAGAGTGGAGGAGAGTGAACAGGGAATGGCCTTGGGCCAAAATGTCCCCCTGCCTCCCCTTTCCCCGGGTGGCCACACCCTTCCCATTCCCACTTCTCAGAAATGGGCAAAGCAGCGGAATATTGGACCTCGCAAGGCAGGTAGGTATGCTGCCAGAACTACGAGAAGTCCAGAACATTCTTAAGCCAGAGACGCTTAAGGTTTCCCGGGGGGAACTATGACAGCCACCCCCCATTTTACAGATGTAGCCACTGAGGGCCAGAGAAAACACCTGTCCCAGGCCGCACAGCTGGGACCAGAAGCAAGTCCCCAATTGCCTACTCTCCTGTGCTCATCTGCTTCTGCTCAATCCCCTAGACCTTGGAACAGAGGGTCCCGCACTCACGCAGGCCATGATTGAAGCGAAGAGATTCCTGCGACCCGCTCCACCAGCTGTCAGAAGACTCCACCCGAGAGAGACGGGCCCCAGGCCCGCTCCGACCTTTTTAACTGGATCAGACCCGGTAAGTCCCGCCCCTCCCGGGGAGTTCAACCAATTGTATGTCAGGACAGGGATGGGGGGGGTCACCAGAAGTTGAGTCAATGGATTATAAAGTCAATTTTGGAGCAGAGGTGACCAGTCAGAGAGGAGAGCCCCCCTCCTAGCCCCTCCCTCAGGGTCCTGGCGCCGCCTCTTATTCTTCTCCATCCCTCTTCCCACTAAAAAAAGATTTGTGCTGTGGCAGAGATTGGGGGAGCCAGTGGAAAATAGTTTAAGGATGAGTTAAACCCAAGAGTTGGCGGGAAGGGGCCTGGGGCCAGCAGGGAGAAAGCCCCTAGGTCCCAGCGCAGCTGGTGGAGGAGGGGGGGATGCGTGTATAGACGCCTGCAGAGAATTAGAGCAAGGCTCTCTTCAGAGGCTGCCGCCAGGCAGGCCTGGGTGTGGCTCTCGCTGTGACTCCCGCTGTGGGCTTCTGCGGGAGAGCCGAGGAGGACCACAAAGCACAGGCCCCACCGGGGCTTTCCCCGGAAGCAGAGGACTGTGGCTACAGCTCAGTGCAGCTCGCTAGGGCTAAAGAAAGCCTGGGCTGGGCGCCAGGCCTGAGGCTGGTGTCCTTGGCTCATACCTTGGACTTCACCCCACTGCAGGGCCTGCAGAGAGTTCTGAGTGGCTTGGCTGTGACATCCCCGGGGCCTGAGAGGCAGGCCTCGGGGCAGCCCAGGGTGTGCCAGATCTGCCCCCTTGGTCTCATTCGCACTTTTGGAGAAGAGACACGGCCATCCCTTCCCGTTCATTTAGCAGACATTTTCCTGAACACCTACTGTGTGTCTAGCTCCGTGCTGGCCTCAGAGGGCTCGCGAAGATGAGCCCCTCCCAGGCCCTGCTCTCAGAATTCACGGTTTGGACAAAATGTGACTATGGGCTGAATTAAGAAATAACACCGTACTGGCGCTGGGCGTGGCAGACACTCACTATGTTGGGGTAGAGACTGACATATGAAGCAGGGACTTGAAAGGACCCAGCATTCCAATTGGGCAAAGGGGCTTGGAGATGAGAAGCCCGTGCCTGGGGAATGAGCTGCTTACCTTGTAGGAGAAAGCTGGGCATTAAGGATCATGAAGGGTCTTGTGGGCCAGGTATGGGGTTTCAGTGTTCTTTTACCTGAGGGTCCTGGGGAGCTACAGAGAGTCATGGGGTGACATGAGACTTAGGGAGGTTCACTGAGCAGAGCGGAGGGTGTGTGATAAAAACAGGCACTTCAAAGCTGCTCTTGCCAAACCGCCTGGAATCCTCCTGTCCCCTCGAAGGTTACTGCAAGGGTGAGTCTGCCCTCTCTGCCTTTGTCTTTGTATCTCTGCCTCCTTTCCTTTGGCACAGACTCCGTTTCCCTCAGCTTCCCGACCTGACCTGACCATATCACCCTTCTAAGCCAAAGGCACAAAGACAAGTCTGCTGTCTCAGACGTGCTGAGCCAAGCCTTGCAGGACAACCCCTCCCCCACAGGAGGGCAAGTGTTCCTGAGATAACTGCACACCCGGGAGAAGTGGCCCTCTCCGGAGAACCCACATGTCCCCTTAAGCAATATGACTTCTTTAAGCCATCTTACAGAGCCAGTCTGCTCAGGTATGCATACCTCTTGCTATCTGTGTCGATTCTTCCAATATTTAAACTTAAACTACATGGTGGTTCATGCCTGTAACACCAGTACTTGGGAAGCTGAGGCAGGAGGATTAGGAATTCAAGGCCACCACCTACTGCTACATGAGACCCTGGCTCAAAAAAAAAAAAAAAAAAAAAAAAATTAGCAGCTAGTCAAGCAGTGGCTACACCTCTGTTTTGGTTTTGGTTTGGTTTGGTTTGGTTTTGGTTTTTCGAGACAGGGTTTCTCTGTGTAGCTATGGCTGTCCTGGAACTCACTCTGTAGACCAGGCTGGCCTCGAACTCAGAAATCCGCCTGCCTCTGCCTCCCGAGTGTTGGGATTAAAGGCGTGCGCCACCACGCCCGGCTGGTACACACCTCTGATCCCAGCATTCAGGATGCAGACAGAGGCAGATCTCTGTGAGTTCAAAGGCAGCCTGGTTTACAGATCGAAGTTCCAGGATAGTCAGGACTACACAGAAAAACCCTGTCTTAAAAACCAAGCCAAACCCACCCACCCAACCAATCAAAGAAAAATTAGCAGCTAAAACAGCAACAGTGGCCTCTCCAAAAGCCAACACACATCAGTACCCCAAGACAGACTTGGGGTTACTGAGACTCTCGATCTGCTCCTTTTCCCAGCGTGGCCACATTGAATAAATCCTTCTGTGTTTGTTACCTGTTGTCCCCTTAGCCTCTCTTTAGACAGGAGTCTTACGCAGCACAGCCCGGCCTCAAGCTTGCTGTGCTAAGGATGACCTTAAACCTTTGATCCTCCTGCTCCTGCCTCTTAAGTTCTGGGATTTCAGGCCTGTGACAACTGACTTGTTGGGGATTGAACCAGACCTTCACCTGCGCTAAGTGAGCACTCTACCAACTAGTTATCTCTTCAATTGGTGTAGAGGCCAAACTCCATTGGTTGGCTGCCAGAGCCCCCTCTCCTACCCTAAGACCTCTGGTCAGTTAGAAGGGTATTCGGCTCACTCTGGGGAATCAGGTGTCGGGGACAACAGGGAATCCAAGTTGCCATTCCCCTTCCGAAGCTGCCATCTCAGAAGAGTTGTGAGGATAATGGGTCAGGAGTCATATCTGGAGGCCAGGCCAGCAATCCTCTTGCCCTACCCAGCCTCTCCCTCCCAGGCTTATCTCTAGCTCCTTCCTCCAGATGTGGAAAGCCCACCCAGGATAGGAGGACAGGGAAGCCCGCAGGGCACAGGGGAGATGCTATCACATCTGGAGTGAGGCTGGGCTGCCCCCATCATCTCCAGCCCCGCCTTCAAGTCACCACCAAGGAAACCAACCGCAGCAGCTTCAGTCTTTCCTCTGAGGCCTCCCCAGACTTCAGTTACAGGGCGGGACTGTTGGGGCCCTGGCCGGTTAGTTCCTCGACTATTCCAACTGTGTGTGCCCCTCTCCCACATCAGGAACAGGACAAAGATATCAGGTAGAGGACCAGAGGTGAGGCAGGAAATTGCCAGGCAAATCCACCGGCTGGGAGCTCAGGGCTCCAAGAGCTGTCCCTGCCAGGTCATGACTGGAATAGAAGGCCTACACTAGGAAGTGTCTCTGTGTGTGTGTGTGTGTGCACTTCTCAATAGGTGCTGTCTGAGCAGGCTGGCCATGGAAGAGCATGGTATAAGGACCAGTCTCCTGCTTCCAACCCTGTTAACCTGTTTATTCAGTTTCTCCGTTTGCAACTGTACATGTGAAGTCCTACTTTCCTTCCTGAGGGTCACGTAGGGTGGGACTCGGGTATGTGGCTCTTCATAGGTGACCTTTGCCTTGAGACAATCCTGCTCTGTAGCCCAGGCTGGTCTGGAGTTCGAAGCAGTCCTGCCTGGGATAACAGGCGTGAGTTCACCATACCTAGCTGAGTTCAAGTTTTACAGTCTCCTTGTCCCCTCTTCCAAGGTTACTTTCCCTGGTGTCTGGCAGACCCTCTCCTGGTCCTCTCCCACCCGAGCTGTGGTATGGATTTAACAGATGCCAGCCCCTGTAACAGGCACTATGGTTTTTAAGGCAGGGTGGACAGAGATAAAGTCCCTTCTGTGCCCCATACCCCGAAGTGCTCAGGGCCTCCTGGTGGTGGCACCCACTTATCTGTCAGGCCCAGTGCCCGGCGCCTTGCTTTCAAAGCCTATCTCATTTGAGCATATCATCTTTCCTTAGTCTCTGCCCATCTGGTGAACAGCAGCTATGGCCAGATCCCAAACAAAGGCGAGCATGGATTTGGGGAGGTGTTGCCCTGGGCCTTGGTTATTCTGAATAATGTCCACATTCTAGAAGGTAAAGCAGTATGTCGATCATTCCAGGGTGAGCTGAGAATTGCAGGTTTTGAGATAGAATGGCTTTTTCCTTCCTGGTTTCCTAAGGCCAAAGGTGGGGGCCCTGAGGATTCTCCCTCAGGCTCCCGAAGTAGACAGAGGAGTCCTCTGGAATTCAGTTCAAAAGCCCAGCCCTTGGATCTGGGCTTAGCTTCTCCATCCTTCCTGGCCTTCCATCTTCTACCCCTCCCTGACAGTCCGTACTGCTTGCAACCAGTACTGGGAGGGAGTGACAGAGCTCAGAGCTCTCAGGTACCATGCACAGCACCCACCAAGCTGGCTTCAACACAGAGTCCTTGAAGTCAGAGCAGGGAGGGACCCCAGAGATGCCATGGCTGGTCTGCTCCCCCATATCTTATGATGCACTTTAAGGGTGTGGAAACCAGAGAGCGAGGGTACTTGGCTGTACACTCTCGGGGAGCTGGGGCTGAGGAGAACCTTTTATGAAGGGTAGAAGGGCAGCTTTGAACTCCTCTGCTGTACCTCCTTACTGCCCCGGCCCCCAATCCCACCTTTCCAGGCAGCCACCTTTCTCATCTGGTTTGTTTCCTACTTGGGGGTCTGTCCTCTTCTGATCCCAGGCCCCAACCTCCAGGGCTCAGGCCTAAGCCTTTTCCTATGCATTCGAGCGTTAGTTTGAAATTATTGCATGAGTTACGTCTCTCATGGCTCTGACAAAATACCTAGCTAAGCAACTTAAAGGGAGGAAGGGTTTGTCTTGGGTCACGGTTTGAGGGTACATACGGTCTGTCTGCCCGGTTAGGAGAGGCATAGCAGCAGGGGCGTAAGGCAGCTGGTCACATTGTGTCTACATTCGGGAAGAAAGGAAAGAATACTGGTATTCACCTCACTTTCTCTTTTCCCTGCCCAGGGGACAGTGCCACCCACATTCAGGAAGGGACTTGCACCATCGTCCTCACAGGTGTCCCCAGAGATGTGTCTCCAAGGTCCTTTTTTTTTTTTTTTTAAATAGATATATTTNTTTNTTTTTAAAGATTTATTTATTTATTATATGTAAGTACACTGTAGTTGTCCTCAGACACTCCAGAAGAGGGAGTCAGATCTTGTTATGGATGGTTGTGAGCCACCATGTGGTTGCTGGGATTTGAACTCNGGACCTTCGGAAGAGCAGTCGGGTGCTCTTACCNACTGAGCCATCTCACCAGCCCCCAGATATATTTATTTTATGTATATGAGTACACTGTAGCTGTCTCTTTCTTTCTTTCTTTTTTTTTTCTTTTGGTTTTCGAGACAGGGTTTCTCTGGGTAACCCTCCCTGTCCTGGAACTCACTCTGTAGACCAGGCTGGCCTCAAACTCAGAAATCCGCCTGTCTCTGCCTTCCAAGTGCTGGGTGTAGCTGTCTTTATACACACCAGAAAAGGGGATTGGATTGCATTGCAGATGGTTGTGAGCTACCACATAATTGCTGGGAATTGAACTCAGGACCTCTGGAAGAGCAGTCAGTGCTCTTAATCACTGAGTCATCTCTCCAAGCCCAATGTTTGGGCTTCTCTTCCTCTGAATTTCCAGGTATTTCTAGGGACGAGTTAGCCAATTGAATCTGGAGGGCGTCTTTTAACCTCTAAACAGTAGGTAAACACAATTATAAAGGTGTCCATGCTGGACTTGCCTGGGTTTTGTCACTCTCTGCTTGGGACTTCATTTAGCTTCACAGATGACTGTTGTTTTTGAGACAGAGTTTCTTTGTGTAGCTCTGGCTGTACTGGAACTCAGAGAAGTCCCCCTGCCTCTGCCCCCAGAGTACTGGGGTTAAAGGCATGTGTCACTACTGGTTTTTGCTGTTGTATTTGCGTGTCTGTCAGAGGCCAGAACAGGGTGTCAGATCCTTTGCTACTGGAGGTACAGGTGGTTTTTTAAGCTGCCAATCTGAGGGCAAGAACAGGCTGTGTTCTTAACTGGGCCTCTTTCATGGCTTTGTTGAGACAGGGCCCTGCACTTCCCATTGAAGGATGAAGACTGCTGTAGGTCACCACCCTGAGGAATGCTGTGTCCTGTGATGTGTGTGAAATGTATCCTACGCAGTAGAGAAGTAAATGGATTGCATGGATTGCGCCTATTCTGATAAATTGCCGAGATAGAGGAGCGGGAGAGGGAGGGAGTCGGGGATGAATCACCCTTTGAAGAAATTGCAGCCTGAGAGATTTTTAAGGAGTGCATAATGCCACGTTATCTAAAACTTAAGGAGGGGGATGGCGAGCCGGCCTGAGGTTAGGGAGCTCATCCTGAGTCCTCCATCCTACACTCTCCAGAGAGGGCTACAGCATTCTGGGCAAATGTCTATCTCCAGTTCAAAGGAAAGGTTAGCTGTCAGCCCTGGTCTGAGCCACAGGTGGCATCTTCCACTGAGCTACCACATGCCTGTCCACGGCACCACACACCTACTGCTTCCTAGGAGTAACACGAGTACTGGGTCATGGGAATGCATGTCTCCGTGGAGGCCAGAGGACCTCCAGTGTCCCTGCTCCAGCAACACCCCCCTTTCTTTTTTTCAAACAGGGTTTCTCAGTATAGCCCCGGTTGTCCTGGAACTCACTCTGTAGACCAGGCTGGTTGCAAACTCACAGAGATCCACCTGCCTCTGCCTCCCCACTACTGAAATCAAAGGCCACCACTCCTGGGTTTTTAAGGGACCGAAACAAACCTACACAGAAAGACCTGAGAGATGCTAAAAGCTCAGTGGGCAAAATGTATCCGAGCTTAGGCTGAGGACACGGGGACGGGCGGCTCCCTCTCTTGTGGGCTATGGGTGTAGGAGGTTGTGCTTCAGGGAGACAGGCTCAGGCAGGGCTCTCAACACACACACACACACACACACACACACACACACACACACACACAC
>NC_034606.1:44040670-44062047 GCF_900095145.1 Mus pahari | reverse complement strand
GAGAGGGAGAGGGAGAGGGAGAGGGAGAGGGAGAGGGAGAGGGAGAGGGAGGGAAGGAGGCAGGGAGACACTTCCATTCACATTTTATTAAGTTCAAGGACTGGTTACAACAGGTGGAGGGGGTGGGAAGGTCCCTACCCCCACCTTCACTGGCACACAATAAATAAACAAATAAATAGCTGGGAATGGGCAGGTGGGGGTGGCACTGCAAACACAGACTGCTGGTGGGGACAACAGGAGGACCCCCTCCAAGCTGAAAAAGCCATCAACACTGGATGGTGCTAAGGTGGGAGTGGGAACCTCTCCACACTACCCCAGGGCCACAGAGGGGCCCCACTGAGCAGTCTGGAGTAATGACTGTGGAGGATGACCCTCTGTCCGAGATGAGGTCTGATGCTGCCGCCCCGGTCACCAGACTCAGCAATCATCTTGCTTCAGCCTCCTGAGTGCTATACGTACCAGCATCCATCACCCTGTGCTGCCAAGGACCTGGTCCCTTGGTTGATCCAGTCAGGCTAGGATTGTCAAAAGGCCACAAGTCTCTTGGACTTGGAGAGCGTTCTAGTTGGGATTTAAGAGGCCAGTGGGATCATTAATTGTCCTGATGGACACAGAGCCTGACTGGTGCTCTGGGTTCCAGGCTATCCAAGGCATTCTTTAAGCTCTTACTTGCTCCGCTAAAGGCCCACTCTGAGACACTAATAGGCTGGCAGTACCAGTAGCTCCTCCCAGAGGCCTGGTCAGGTGGGGAATGGGCTGGAGTTCCCTAGATCTCTGACTGGCCAACAATCTCTAGGGACAGAACACTAGAGGTCCCAGAGAATGGGAGGAACTTAGGTACTCAAGGTTGGAAAAAAAAAAAAAATCTTCATTTGGCTTCGGGGCCCAAGGAGAGGAGGTGACAGGGTAGGAAATAAGGCCACCTGGTGGGGTCAGGCCAGGGTGAACCTTCAAGATGTGGGGGGACAGCTTCTGAAGAGCAGAGTGTCCAGCCACGGCTGGGAGGGGGTGTGAGAGCCCACAAACCTTCTTGGTTCCTAGCCTCCCATCAATGGGGTAAAGACACCACGCCAGAAAGCTCATGGTCCCGGATGTGACTCATGGCCTGTCATCTCCATCTGTGGGATGAGGGAACAACAGGGGAGGTGGGCTCAGTCCTCCAGCCCCCCCATCAAGTCCGCAATGCTCTCCACATAGTAGTGAGGCACGAGGTCACGCTTGCCAGCCGCCAGGTAAGCCTGGGCTTCCTCCAGGCTCGAGACGCCCGTGAGCGTGAGCACGGTGGTCATGCCGCAGCGGTGGCCAAAGAGTATGTCGGTCTCCAGGCGGTCCCCCACCATCAGCGTGCGGGCGGGGTCCACGCTGAAGTCTTCCGTGATGCACTGGAACATGTAAGGGCTGGGCTTACCCACCACCAGGGCCTGGCGTCCCGAGGCTGTCTCCACTGCGGCAGCCAGGCTTCCAGTACCTGTGGGGAGGGGACAATAGGTCAGCAAGAGGGCGGCAGCTGGGCCAGATGTAAAGGTTGGGCACTGCCTGTCCCAGACAACTGAATTCAGAATCACCGGTGCTCTGGGCACACTCTTTGCCTTAGTTTCTCAATCCAAACATGAAGCTGGCAATGGCCCTCACCTCCTGTGTGTGTGGAAGCCCTCCGGCCTCTCTGACATTCTCTCAACTGGGGTAAGATGGGGATCGTCCCTGAAGGGACACTGGCGGTGGGCCTCACTGGGAAGGGCACTCAGCAGTGGTGGTCAGTGCTCCAAGAAGCCACGCTTGTGGCATGGAAAACTGGCACAGCCCGCTGCCTGGAATGCGGCAGGGCACAGAAATGCCTACACCTCTGACCCAGCCAGCCTCGCAGGGAAAAAACGATCCCCAGAGAAAACTCCAGCCGGAGACAAAAAGCTACACCCTCGAAGATGTCTGCGGCCACAGTACGCCTGGGAAGTAAGGAGAGCTGGGGAAGAAGCCAGGGAGCCTGACAAGAGGCCTGTTTAGGTGCTGCCTCCCAGCCAGCACCGATCTCCTGGCACAATGCATCTCTTATTCCTGCCCACTGGCGTGACCTCGTGCCAGTGCATTCTGCCTTTGCACCAACACCCACAACTAAAGGAAGAGAAGCGGCACCATTTACTCAGTGTACTAAAAAGCCCATTTCACAGATGAGAAAGCCGAGGCCCCGTGACACTAAGAAATCTGCCCACAGCTGAGCTTCCTCGGTGTGTTGGTTTGAATGTGATTACCCACATAGTCTTGGCCACTTGAATTCATGGTCCTCAGCTGGAGGTGGCGTTTGGACAGTTTAAGAGACGTGGCTCTGTCGGAGGAAGAACAATACTGGAGACGAGCGTCGAAGTTTCAAAGCTTCCCACCTTCCCCAGGGTACGCTCTCAGCTTCCTGCTGGTTGTTCACAACTCAAGCTTCTAAGTTGCTGTCCCAGTCACAGAGGCCACCACGTCTGTTCCCCACCGCTGACTCCTCTCCCTCTGGAGCCATAAACTCCCAATAAACCTTCCTTCTGTAAGCTGCCTTGGTCATGGTGCTTCATCGCAGAAAAGGAACTAAGGCTTGAGAGGGGCATAAAGACCCGCACCCAGGAGGCTCAGTGAGAGGCCTCCTCGGGCTACACCGTGAGATCCTGTCTCGAAATGAACACCACCACCATCAATGAATTATTCACAAGAGAAGTACCATGCTCTGAAAACTCGCCATGTCCACTAAGTTTGCTGCGTTCTTGAGGTGGCTGTGGCAATTCCGTACCAACGTTTCCCAGGCCGCTGGCAGCACACCAGCCAACGAGGGAGCGTTTCCACCACACACATCTGGGGATACAAGACAAGGCCTTCCCTCCCCATGAACATTTCTTACCATAACCCAGCCCGGCCCAAACACTCAGGGCCTCCTCTTTCAACTCTCATAGGTACATCACTAGCTACAGCAGCCGGAGAGAGCAGGCAGAGAACCCGAGCTAATCCCAGCAGCGGAAAGGGGTGGGGGTGGGATGGGGACTGGGACTCGGGGACCGGACCCTGTCTCAAAAACACAAAAGTAAACACAAGGATTGTCCCCAGCTCCCTGGGCAGAGCTGGTTCCTCTTGGCCCCACGTCCCCAGTCAGTCATCCAGCTAAGCGCTTAACACCCAACATGATCCCAGTAGGAGCGCCCATGAATGTAACACCTAACTCAAGGCTGCTGTGTGTCATGGCATATTCCTGCGGGGTGGCCACATCTACTTGCTAGCTCAAGTGGCTGCCCTGTGGCAGACCAGCACACAGTTTCACAGGCCTTTGATGACCCAGAGGGGGGCGTGGGGGAGGAGGCTCCACATTATTTCAGATCCAACGCATAATCGAGCCCTTCTTTAATGACTGTTCATCTACCTCCCCCTGCTCCTGGGTTACAGCACACAGCCACCAGGCATTTGTTAATCAATGCGAGGAAGCTACATCACTCACAAACGTGGCTGGCTGCAAGCCTGCGTCTATTAAAGCTCTGTCTCCCCCTCCAGGCAATAGGAGGGACCGGCAGGTTGGATAGGTGGGTAAGTAGACAGGAGAAGCCAGAAGGGTTCCTGCAGAGGTCTGGGGCTAGGTCCCGCCTCTCCCAAGCTCCTCAGACCACCCTTCCCCGGAGAAGCCCTTGCCCCAGAGCCTCAACCCAAGCTCTTTGGGAAATCAGACTCCATAGTAACACGATAGGGGAAAAAAAGCTGATGCAGTTGTGACCTCTCCCCTAGATTTGTGGGGAGAAGGCTCATGTATGAGTTGAGGGTAGGTCTCAAGCAGAGCCAGGATCAGCTACACAATCCTGACAGTACTGCCAATATCTCTTTGTCCCCCCCCCCCCCGCTACACCATCCTTACAGCATGCCTCCTCCAGGAAGGCTTCCCAGATCCTCTCCACAGGCATCCATTTCACTGCCCCATCTCGAACCTGTGACTACCTTACTTCCTGCAATACCACCCCGCAGAAGCCCCGAATTTGGTATCAAGTACTATCTGGGCCAAAAGCTAGCAGAAGAGAGTGGCAGAGATAGGTCCATGCCTCATCTGGAGGGACCAAACCTATAGCCATTCATCACCATCTGATAGTCTCTGCTGCCTCCACCTCTTGGGGCTCATCTCAGCGGTCAGCGCTCCTGTCTAGGTGCGGGCCTGAACAGCCTGGACGGCTCGATGGGTGGATGGATGGGGGTGGGGGTGGGCGTTCCAAAGGCCAAGTCAGGTTCTCTGCTCTATGCTGTGTTCCCAGACAAGCTCACCTCCCTTGAGTATCGATTCCTTTAACTGAGAAATGGGCCAACACTCTTATTTTTGAACTAATCTGGAAAGGAAATGAAGGCACCAAAGGGGCTTCAGGAAGGTATTAATAAACTGGAGGGCTGGGTTCAGGAGCCCGGGGATGACCGACATGGTGAAGAGCCACACTGGAAACCAGGTTCCGAGGTTATGTAACTCACAGGGTTAACCAAACAGGGCCAGAACTGGAACTGAGGTCAAGCTCCACTACCTTCCAGTCTCCCCACTGGCCTAAGGGCAAGCTCCATCCCCCAGCCCCCCAGTTTCCCCACTATCCTGATTATGGATGCTCCAATCCAGCTCTCCACCCGCATCATCCTTCCAGACCGCTTCGACAAACCCACCTGCAAAGTGGGTGGGGCCAATGACAAAAGCCCTTGAGGTCGGTTCCAAACCTGGATCCCACCTGCAATTCCCTGAGCTACAGTGAGCCTAAGGTGGCTCGTGTGTCAAACTCCTTGGCCACTGTCCGACTGGCGGCAGCTGCAGGAATTCCGAGAGGCGCGTCCGGTCCCCGTTCACATCCCCGCGCCCAGTCCCGCGCTCACCGGGGGTCCGGCTTCCATCGCTGAGCGGGTGCCAAGGGTCGCGATCGGTGGCCACGAGCAGGCAGTCGGGGTCGCGCAGGTGCGCGCACGCCTCGGTCAACCTGGCGAAGGAAAACTGCTCGTCGTAGCCTACGAGCACGGCGCGCACGCGCTGGTCCTCGCCGGGGTCCCCCGCCAGGCGCAGCCCCGCGGCGCGCAGCTCAGCGCGCAGCCCCTCGCCGCCCAGCACGAAAACGGCGCCCGGTGCGTCGGGCGGCCGGGATAGACGCTGGCGCAGGAGGCGCGCGGCACACAGCGCGGAGCTGAAGAGCTGCTCGGCGCGCAGCCCCGCGAAGCCCAGGCGGGCGAAGCGCAGCGCCAGCTCGGGCCGCGCGCGCCGGCTGTTGTTGCTCACGAATAGCGTGTTCTTGCCGGCCCGCGCCAGCCGCTGCAGCAGCTCAGGGGCGCCCGGCACGGTGCGTTCGCCGTTCCACAGCACCCCGTCGCAGTCGAACAGGACTCCCTGCGTCTGGCCCAGCACGTCGCGCAGGGCCGCGCCGCGCAGCCGCTCGCAGCGCGCCATGCAGCCGGCTGGCCGCTCGCACGCGCGCCCTGCGCTCCCTGCGCGGACAAGGGGCAGCTCCACCAATTGGCGTGCGGAACGGGGCGGGGGCGGGGCTACGAACACAAGCTTCAGCCAATAGAGGCTAGAGTTTAGTCGAAGGGGCTGGCCGATCCCGAAGGAGCTCGGAGAAAGGGGCGGGACCGAGGGGGGCGCCACCAAAAGGAGGGGACCAATGGAGAGACAGCCTGGTCTGCAGCGAATCGCCGTGCGCTTCCCAGCCAATTAAAAACGTAGGCCAGCTGGTTGCTAGGAGAAAAACAGAGACGTGAGAGATGTTGTCTTCGGGCCAGATCTTCTTGTCCTCGGAACCATTGACGCTCATTAGAAACATGTGGATGTGATGGAGCCAGGGCTACATCATCCGTGACTTCGCAGGCTGCCCTGGGCTCTTGGACCTGGCCAGTTATCCTTCTGGTCATCTGACTGTGCTGTGGAGTCCCCTGGGGAACTCGTTTTTGTTTTTGTTTTTGTTTTTTTTTGTCGTTGTATAATTTCCGTTTAGTAAGATGTGTACTTTACAGTTCGATGGCTTTAGATAAATGATTTTTAAAACCCAGATGCAGGTCAGTGGGATGGTTTAGCAGATGATGGCAGTTTGCTGTCAAGGCTGAGGACCTGAGTTCCTTCTTCAGAAACCTCACGGTGGAGAGAACATAACCCTTCCGGTTGTTTTCTGACCTCCACACGCACATCCACACAAATGAATGTTAAAACGTTCTAGCCAAAGCCGGGCGTGGTGGCGCACGCCTTTAATCCCAGCACTTGGGAGGCAGAGGCAGGTGGATTTCTGAGTTCGAGGCCAGCCTGGTCTACAGAGTGAGTTCCAGGACAGCCAGGGCTACACAGAGGAACCCTGTCTCGAAAAAACCAAAAAATAAAAAATAAATAAATAAATAAAAATAAAACGTTCTAGCCAGGCGATGCGAACACGGCACTCAGAATCAGAGGCAGGAAGAGCTCTGATTTCCAGGTCAGCCTAGTCTACAGAACTAGGACCAAGGGTATTCAGAAAAACCCTGTCTCAAAAGAACCAAAAATAAATAAATAAATCAAATACATGACTAAAAGACAGGAATCCAGAGATCTGATTTCATGTTGGGGGGGGGGACACTAGGCATTATTTTGATGGCCAGGGGATGGGGTGATCCCAGCTGCCTAGGTCTGCATTTTGCAAATGGGAACCTTTCAGTCTGTCAAGCCTTTGAATAACCAGTAGTTCAAAGTATGGGGACCAGGGATGAACGGGGATCTGTACTGTCACAATATTTTGGTTCTAAGCAGAGCTGTAGCTGTCTAACCCAGAGCAACTGAAGTGAAGAGACCGAAGGAAAACCATGCCTTTGAGGCCCGACTAGTTTCTGTTCTCTGTACCTTTTGTAATGAGTTTCTTAGCCTAGAAGACCATAGACAGCATGCCCCGGCCTCCACTCGGCTACTAAATTGGGCTTCCAGATGTACTGACCCACTTCTGCCTGCCCGCTCCCAAAAGACCCTCAGGTGTAGAACTGAAAGGAGCATTAGCCTGGGTCTACACAGAGCAACTCAGGAAAGTCCACGGATAGTTCAATTCCTGCTCCCGGGAAAGTTGCGTGTTTATGTGTGTGCGTGCACACGGGCACTTTGGTCTTCCCAACACAGACTGGGTGGAATTGCTAGACTGTCTCAGAGGAGGAATCCCTGATCCCGAGAGGCTGTGCAAATGGCCCTGGGTGGGAGGAAGACCCAGGGGAGCGCTAATCTCCCGCACTTCATCTCAGGCCCAGGCTGTGCAGGCCATGGCCCGGGCAGTCCCTTCTTATGGCTTCAGAAACTTCACCTGCAGGTGGCGCTCTCACCTGGGTGAGAAACTAGCCTGTGGGACCCATACTCAAGACAAGCAGCTCTGAGAAACCGCCAAGCACAAGCTCTTCACATCAGGAAGACAGCAGATAGCCCACTGGTCCCCTTTCCTCCTTATGGGGAGCAGATTCTGTATCCCCAGGAGAGGAAGCTTTCGTTTGGCCAGTTACTTCAGTTTTGTTTAAAATAATTTATTTACGAGCCTTACAAAAATACATTGGCAAGAGAAAAAAAATAAAAGTCCTCTAGGAACAGGCAAGTCTGTTCTTCCTTCTGGTTGCTCCCTTGAGACCCTGCCGGAGAGTGGGGAGTCAGGTGGGAACCCCAAGCTCAAAGTAGAAGAGGAATGGGTCAGAAGTGAGAAGGCTGGCCTGAGCCTTCCTGGCCGTAGGGGCCGGCCCAGCAGGCACCCAGGCACAGGGCGAGGGCCATGTGGGAGGACAAGGGGGGGAGGGGGAGGGGGAGGGAAAGGGGACACCGAGGACCTGCCAGCCAGGAGGGTCTGCTTAATCTGTCTCTGAAATGAGGCCCCTGGGCCGGGGCTGGGGTGGCAGAGCTGGGGGAGAGGGATGCCCACCCACAGCCTCAGAGGCCCCTCTGTCCTCTGTAGCTGCTCCCTGGTCCACCTGAGCAGGCATGTTTGAGATGACAGGGGAGGCTGGGCACGGGGAGCCTGGTAAACGTCGGCTCTGGCGCCGGGCAGGCTGTGGAGGAACAGGGGGTAACGGGGGAGGCACAGTGGGGGCGCGGAGGCTGGTGCCCACCAGACGGCGTGGCAGAGCTTGGGGAGTGCCAGGGCTGACAGAGCCAGGGGGCAGAGATGGAGCTGGAGGGGATGAGCGTGAGCTGGAGGGCTGGGGAGGTGGCATGGTAGGCCGGGCTGGGGCTGGGCGCTTGGCTGTAGAGGAAGCGAAATAGAGGAAAGTTAGGGGTTCGTGTGTCTGTGCACATCACATGTTCATATTCCCGCATCTGGGCCTTTGTATATTCCTTTTGGGGGTTGGGGGAAATAGAGTTTCACTTTCCACAGTCGGTCCTCATCATCGAGATGCTCCCTGGTGGTCCTCCTCTTTGGCTGAAGTGCTCCCTAGTGGTCCTCCTCTATGGTTTAAGTGATCCCTAGAGGTCCTCCTCTATGGTCCTCTAAGCTTCAGTAGATCCCCCAGACCCTCACCCTAGTTATGCTGTCAGTCACCTTCCTCAGAGAACCTGTCCTCTCAAGTACCTTGTCCATCTTCCCTGTGTCTCTCCATAGCACACAAACCCAACATGGCCACTAGTTAGCTCACTCTAGGCTTCAAGCAGAGAGGCTACACATCTGTTAATTATATAAATGCCTCCTGTCCTTGTTGACAAATGGTGGCTGTTCCCTTAGCGTAGCATGATGCACCCAGCTCTAAAGCCCTTTGTCAGAACTGGGGTGGGAGGGGGACGGGCTCCCCAGTGACCTAGTCCCCATGAGAATCCCTGGCCTCTTACCTATTCATCCTGGGCCAGATTGGCAGGACTGTACCAGGGAGCTCAGGAGTCTCCAACTCCTCCCAAATGTCTCTCTTCCCTCTACCTTAAATACAGTTCTGGCCCTGTCCTTCACAGTCCTTGGGCTTCCGGGGGGTGGGGGGGGTGGGGAGGGCTAGAACATCCACCAGGCTCCCACTGGCTTCCTTTCTCTAGCACTTCCTGTGTGCCAGAGCCCTGCACACTCCCTGACATCCCAGCTCTCCAAGGTCAGGGCAATCACGGTTCTGCCACAGAGTGGAGTATTGAGGCTGTATCATGTCGGCCTCTCTGGTGGTGTGAAGAGACAGGAGGAGAGGGAGTTCCCACTCTCCGACTCTTCTCCTCCCACAGCCAACTTACTCTTACGGGTCATGTCCTCTGCCGAAGCAGCTGTTTCGGTGGGGCTCCTGCTGACCTTGGGAGAAGTTGGTTTGGGCAAGTCAGCCTCTGTCCTGTCAAGGGAAAGAGAAGTGCGAGAATCAAGCTTGGCCATTTCCTGGACATCTCCTAGGATCCCACGTGACTCCAAACCATTGAGTGGGAGGACTTGCCTCCCACCACCGATGGCTACACCAAGCATAGGTCCTCCGTCTTAGTCTCCCGACTAGATACTTCAGGTGTCGGTGGGGTTTGTGCCCCATTAAGCTTGGCTTAGTTAACTTTAATTGTTAACTTGACACAACTCAGAGTCACATGGGAAGAGGGAGTCTCCACCAAGAGATCACCCACATCAGACTGGCCTGAAGCCATGTTGGTGTGTGTGTGTGTGGGGATTATCAGTGTGGGACTGTCTTGACTGCCGACTGACGTGAGAGGGACCAGCTCACTGTGGGCTGTACTGTCTCCAGACAACCATCCTGAGTTGTATAAGAAAGCTGGCTGAGGACCAGTCAGAGCAGACGACCTCCAGGGCTCCTGCCTCTGCTTGCGCCCCTGCCTCCCTGATCGACTGCTATGTGAAGTACAAGTTCCTTCCCAAGTTGTTTTGGTCACAGTGTTGACCAGAGCAGCAGGCAGTAAATTAGTAGAAAGCCCAGGCTTGGGATATAACCTATGGGGCGCTCCCACAGAGACGGGAAGGGAAAGCAAGCTTCTGGCTGGCCTTTCCAGGTGATCTCCTTCTCTTTATTGAGACTGTCTCATTCCCACAAAGCCTAGGCTGGCCTTGAACTTTCCACATAGGGAACTAAGATCCTGAACTCCTTATCCTTCTGCCTCCAGCTCTCCAGTGCTGGAAAGTGCCATCACGCCCATTTTATGTCCTGCTGGGGCTTGAACCCAGCCTTTCCCTGTGCTAGGCAACCAGTTGGGGTACACCCCTAGACCCCCATGGGATCTATAGGGGATGTTCTGCCAACACAAGGCAGAGAGTTTGTGAGCAGCCGTTGAAAGAGTCTGGCTTCCTAAACTTCTGTTTGGCCATTTCCCCAGAGAGGCCTTCCTTTCCTACCCGGCTGGTAGAGCCCTTTATGCTGCCCATATACTGCTTAGTCCTCCAGCGGAGCACATCCTGACATCACAGGAATGTAGATGGGACATGTCTACTCTCTCTGCTTCTCCCAAGGCAGGGGTTGAGGGTGGCACACACCTGCCTCATCTGAGGGAGTCCACGACCACGGTGTGGGCCACTGAGAAACACCGGTCTGCCAGGATTGGATTGGGTACAGGATGGTTGTAAATCCCAACTGTCCCCTCCCAATTCCCTACATTCCAGGGGCATGAACAATGCCTGGGCATATAGTAGGTGCTGAGAAATAGCAGTACAATAAAGAAAGGAACGTGTTTAAGGCTGAGAGCAGGCTCCTCCCACCTACTCTAACCTGTGGGACCAGATCTACAGGACAAATGGCGCAGATTGCATTCCTAAACCCTCAGAGAGAGCGCCCCAGGCCAGGAGTAGATTATTCACGACGTTTAAGCTCTTACCTTTCTTTGACAGCCACCAAGGCTGGAGCTGGGATCGTGGCTGGAGCAGGCACAGTAACAGGTGGCAGCTCCTCTGAGACCTGTTGGCCACTGACCTTCTCCTGGGGGGCCAGGCCAGAGAAGATGCCTGATACATTGAAGTTGATATCTAGAGGTGGAATGAACAGGGGTCAAGTTCAGAGCCTTGGCCAAGTCTGCCTGTCCTGGCCAGAGCCAGGCTACTCTCTTTCCCTGAAAGGATGGGACTTCGCTTCCTCTTTCCATGGGTAAGACAGAACCATTCCCATTTCACAGATGAGAAACTGAGGCTCAGTACAGAAAAGACAGTTTCCTCTAAGCCACATGGAGAGGTTTTTTTTTTTTTGGGGGGGGGGGGCAATCGAGGACTGAGGCTGGGCTGTAGTCCAGGAGCTGGTGGAAGTGGGAACTAGAGATGACAATAAAGGACATCACCTCCAGGGAAGAGGGTGCCTGCATTCTGTATCAGCGCCTCGACAACACCCACCACCTGAATGGAGGACACAGACGCAGCGTCCAGTTGGGCCTGGTCCCTGGCACAAAAGAGAAGCAAGAGTTTCAGTGACACTGACAATGTGAGACTCTGCCATCAGGGTTGATGGCACGCGTGTAGCTCACATACTCCACCTCCCACTCCTTCACCTATAACAGACATCACTAATCGATTCTGGGCTCTTTCCCCCAGGTCTTGGCTTGACTGCCCCTCCCCCCACCCCCAAACAATTACAATTCAGCACATGGGATCCCCGTCATCCATCTGTGGCCTGAAAAGTAGCGGTGATTTCTCATGTATCATTGAACTTCACAGTTTGTAAACCATTTCCCATCTAATTCCTAAAGTACTACCCCCCACCCCCTGAGAATTCGTATCATGTCTTCCCGACTGACAGATGAGGAAGTGACTCTCCAAGGCCCGCGTCTGAAGGTTTCGAGTGAGGCTTCAATCACACCTCAGCAGTGGGTTTTGAGCACCCGCACCAGGTCACCACACCCGTGCCCCGAGCAGGTTTAAGAACTGCTCAGCCCACTGAGAACGGTGGTCTGGGCAAATCAGCAGCTGGGGACTAGCTGGGGACAGGTTCCCTGGGCTCATGGCCCTCACCCTTCTTTCTCGGGAGGCCACAGCAGGTTGGGTCCCAGGACAATGGCGATGTTGCTGGGCGTCATCTTGTTCACGTCCTGCTCCTCTGCCAGCAGAGCCAGGAACTTCATCAGGTACCTGGGTGTGGGAGAGCATCACAAATGCTCACAGTGTCCTTTAAGGCCCACGAACTCCCTACCCTAGGGCTGCAGAGGAGGACAGAAACCACTCGGCATGGTGACTTTTTTTTTTTTTTTTTTTTTTTTTTTTTTTTTTGTTTTTTCAAGACAGGGTTTCTCTGTATAGCCCTGGCTGTCCTGGAACTCACTTTGTAGACCAGGCTGGCCTCGAACTCAGAAATCCGCCTGCCTCTGCCTCCCAAGTGCTGGGATTAAAGGCGTGCGCCACCATGCCCTGCTGACATTCTTTTTTTTTTTTTAAGATTTATTTATTTATTATATGTAAGTACACTGTAGCTATCTTCAGACACTCCAGAAGAGGGCGTCAGATCTTGTTACGGATGGTTATGAGTCACCATGTGGTTGCTGGGATTTGAACTCCGGACCTTTGGAAGAGCAGTCGGGTGCTCTTACCCACTGAGCCATCTCACCAGCCCGGCATGGTGACATTTTTACTAGCGAAGTTCCCCAATCTATTTTTTGAGCCAAGTTGATTGAGTCTCCAGTGCTGACAGATAACTGCCTGCCCAGGGTCCCAGAATGACAGGTTCAGCAGGGTTTTCTGCTTGCTTTTTAAGACAAAGTCTCATAGCCCAGCTTGGCCTCGAACTCTATATAGCCAGGGATGACCCTGAAGCTCCGATCCTCATGCCTGTGTGACTGCAGGGATGCGCCAACACCTCCAGTTCATGGCGTGCTGAGGACCAAACCCAGGGTTTCTTCCTTTTTTGTTTTTTTCAAGACAGGGTTTCTCTGTATAGCCCTGGCTATCCTGGAACTCGCTTTGTAGATCTGGCTGGCCTTGAACTCAGAGATCCACCTGCCTCTGCCTCTGGAGTGCTGGCAGGGTAGGCATGAGCCACTGCACCTGACTGGGTTTGTCGGCTCTGGTATCTGGTCTAGTGTGAAGGACAGGAACAGCACATCACAGCTGAGGTTCTGTGTTCAGGTACAGCATAAAGCGAAACCCAAAGCTGTGTGTGTGTGTGTGTGTGTGTGTGTGTGTGTGTGTGTGTGTGTGTGGTGGTGGTGGCAGGGGAGGCAGGGCTCACCTGAGGTTGTTGAAGTTCTCTTGGGGTAGACGGCTGCAAACATCATGGAGGGCTTCCAGGCGGGCTCCTGGCTCCTTCAGGCTGAGGAGGGAGAGTCACCAATGCACCAACCCAGGACCATGTTTCAAGAGCTTTCGCCTCCCCTCCCCTCACCCCCACCTCCTCACCTGGCTGCTCTCATCCAGTCATCGTAGAGGTCAGAGGTCATCAGGGGCTCTGGCAGCTCCCGGAGATAGGACTTGAGGGCACCTGGAACAAGGCAGGGGAAGGTTTGGGGCAGCCTAAGGACCCAGTTCTCTCCACTTCGAAGGAACCTCTAGTCCGTATTCATGCTCGGGCTATAAGTCTTCATGTCTTAGTCTGATAGTTTCTTTGGGTTATAGGCCCTTTCAACATAGTATTTAGCAAGCTTATCATTTAAAAAAATGCATATACATTTCAGAGGGTTCATCACAGATCTCCATGAGGAACTTCTGAGTACCCCATAGTGGCTTTTTTGGTAGCATTATCAGGCCTAAAGCCAAACTTTAAATACCTTAGATAGCTTTACATTACCTTAGATAGCTCTGCTCCCCCCACCCCCCGTCTGCCTAGACGTCCCAGGGGATCAGGTACCTGCTACGGCATGGGGGTCAGAGCAGAATTCCTCTAGGCTGTGGGGATCTGAGGCCATGGTCTGCTTAAGGCGCTTCAGCACAGAGGCCCCAGCAGCCAGCCGGAAGAGGCCCTAGGGTGCAGAAAGGAACACGCTGTGCGTCACAGAGGGCAGGGCAGGGGCAGGCTGCCGAGCCTCAGTGTCCCCACCGGTGGTGGTCAGTAGTCCTGATCGTGTCTACGGACCCTCCGGAAGTGTGTGGGGCTGGGAGATCAGTGGGGACAGTGGTGGAAGGGGAGAGAAGGCTCGGCATCGTTGGTGGAGAGACTGCAATCCGCTCCAGGTTGGCACCTAAGGGTGCTTTTTGTTTTTTTTCCAGAAATGCCCAAAGACTGGTCCGAGGACCCCAGGTTCCTCGGGTGATTCTGGCCCCATTTAATCTTTGACTCTTTCCCCCTTGCCAAACAGAGCCCAAGAGGATCTTGGAGCAAAGACTGCTCATTATCTGTGGGACAGTGCCAGGTCCCTGAAATGCTATTCAGCGAGGCAGAGTCCAGTTCAGCAATGGGAGGGCAATCCTCTCAGAGAAGGGAATTTGGGTGCCAGCATGGGGGTGGCATGGGGCCCTGTCCCTCCCCCCATCCCTCACGCCTCAGCTCCCACCTCCTCCTGCATGCCCTCTGACAGCAGCAACAGGACGCAGGCCTCGATGGGCAGGGCAATGTCACGGCCTAGGTCTTGTAGGTGGGTTCTCAGGGACACCCCATATACCCTGGAGAAGGGGGCGGCCGTCATCAAGGGGGAGTGGTCTGTGGGAATGAGACACATCAGTAGCCTGGTTCTTTCTGCCCCAGGCAGTAGGGCTTGGGAAGACAGGGCACCTCCAGGCATCCACCTTCCGCCTTGCTTCAGTACCATACAAACCATCTTGGATCTGCCCACCTCCACTGCTCTGTCTAGTCCAGATCCCAACCTTCTAGAAGGTTCCTGTTCTGCTCCTTCTCCACCTCCATAGCAGCAGAAAGCCAGCCCATGGAGACCTAATCCAGCCCTCTCCTGGCTCCCAATTCAACCACAGCTCCCTACTGCCTCTCAGGATAAGAGAGTCCAGGAACCCTCTATGGAGACTAGGCTGCCTTTGAACTCAGAGATCCACTTGTCTCCGCCACCCAACTGCCCAGATTAAAGGTGTTTGCCACTCTAAGGAGTTTGGCCCAGCTAAGGAGTCAACTTTTATAGAGCCCTTAGCATAGTAGGGTTAGTGGTGCGACGCTGGTTCACTCATGTTCCTACCTGCTTGGCTGTGGTTGTCCCTTAGCTCAGCTAGGGCCGTGTCGAGTGAGGTCAGTGACTTCCGGTGATAATCAGCCTGAATCTCCATGAGCTGTGGGGACAAAGCCATCCCCCAGGAGAAGTGAGAGAAGTGGAGACTTCCCCATCGTCTCCAGAACAGACACCCACCATCTCTTGGGGGGGGGGTGTCCCCAGAGGTGCTTCCCCGTGGCATCCACCCGAGTTTCAGGTGGCTGAAGCTGGGCCGTGGACTCACATGAATAAAGTAGTTGGCGTAAGAGTCCTCCTTGGTGGAGAAGTGGTAGAGATCGGCCAGGTACTCGTCCTTAGGGACAGAAGGAAGGGGACATGTGAGGCTGGGGATCCCGCAGAGAAGATGACAGATGGTAGGGATAGAAACACGCCCAGACCAGGGTCTTCACTTGGGGCCAGCCCACAGGGGCCTCTTAAATTTCTGAGGCCTCTGATTCTTTACGCTGGGTCCTCGGATCCCTAGTACAGTGTGTTCTTGTTCACCGTGCAATCATTCTTTCATTCATTCTTGCTTTACTCTCTCCGGGAACATCATTCATTCATTCCTCAGCAAACACCACTCATTCATTCATTCTTCTTACCCAGCAAAACCTCTCAAAATCACCATACAAATACTATTCACTCTGCAAACATCACTCACTCATTCATTCATTCATTCATTCAACATTATTTGTCCAGTAAACAACCACAACCCAGCTGCTAATGCACATATGTGTGGCAGAGGTCCTGGGTGGTACCCCACTAAGTAGATTCTGCCTGGGTTTAAATCTCAGTGCTGCCCAATCACTTCAATTGTTCCCATCTGTAAAATGGGCCCACACCCATTGTCTACGCAAGCATCCCAAATCACCTCACCTTGCACTGTTCCACCTTCTTCTTGAGCTCCTCCTCTTCCTCCTTCAGCATCTCTACCTTGTTGGCAGTGGTGTTGTGGGCGTGACTGCCTGAGCCACCACCCAGGCCTTGGCTGCTTCCTGAGTTCTTGGCTGCCTGGCTGAGCCTGGGGAGGGTCCCAAGGTGGGTGGTCACTGGCCCCATTGCATGGCCAGAGCTAAGTGTCCCCTCCATGCACGTAACCACACAGGACTCTAGGGTTTACAGAGGCAAAATAGAAATTCCTTGGGCCTCTGCCAGGACTAGGCCAAAGTGCTCTAGGCCTCCCTCTGGTGGTGGTTCCTGGTAATTACAACGACTCAGCTCCAGAATGCAGCATAGGAAGGAGCCCTAGAACCACCTTGGGATCTTGGAGACTACTGGTTTTCCTAGTTTGGGGTCACCTGTGGTCCAAGGGCACACATGCACACCCTCATATATATATATATATATATATATATATGCCTTTACCTCAAGTGTCCTCAAGGACCAGCATGGCCACAAGTACCCCATGGGGCCTGCAGAGCCTTACTATGATTTGACCTAGGCTCAGGTGCCCACCTGCTTTTGAGGGTGTTCCAGTCAGACACCAGCTTCTGAAGGCTCTTCTTGTGTTTCAGGATGGCAGGCAGCTCCTCCTGAGGGCAGGCGCAGGGAGGGTTCAGGGGTCTGGTGGGAGTGGGGACTACAGGGGGCTGGGGAAGCTAGGGCTGGGGTTCAGGGTGCACAGTCACCTCGCTCAGCCTGCTGAGCGGCTGCAGGACATCCCTCTCCAGGGTCATCTCAAACTCGGCTAGGATTCGGGCCAGCTGGTTCTGGATGGCACAGCTCATCTCCAAGGCCTTCCTGTGGGCAGAGATTCCCAATGGGCCAAGGCTGCCTTGGTCCCATCACCCCCACCTAGAAACACTCGAAGGTCCCAGCCTCTGTGTTTCCTGCTTTCTCGGGCCTTAGTGACCTGGACATTTCTCCCAGCTCAGGTCATCCTTTCGAGGTAGACACCCTGGCTGATCCGACCCCCTCACTGTTCCCTCTAGCAAAGAGCCAGGTCCCAACCACGCTCACCCCATGCTGGAATCGGGATCCAGTTCCTTGAAGCTCTCAGCCATCGTGGTAGAAAGAGCCATGAGAGGAAGTTTCTTCTGTGGGAGGGGGAGGACCAGGGGGGGCGGGGTGAGTGAGCCTGAATTTACCACTTTCCTCCACCTTACCAGAGCCCAGAGTGCCTAGCCAAACCCACGCCCCAGCAGAGGGGAGAGCCAACTAAACAGATCCACAGTCATGGGTAAGAGTGGAAAGTGGATGACAGTGACGGTGTGTGGCCCCCATGTGCCCCTCCATGCGTGTGCACAGGTGTACAATCTCTCACAGACCTGGGATCCCTCCGTCCCTCCCTTATTTGACCGGACATGAAGGAATGGTCAATCCCAGGGAGCCTAGGAAACCACTCTGCAGAGGGAGGGAGCAGTAAGCTGTCCCAAGGTTAGGCCATTTCAAAGAAGCTGGCCTTGTGGCTGGGGTAGAGGGTGACATGGCCCGAACTCCTCCCCATCTCACGGCAGAGGTGGTTAATCTGGTCCATCTCTAGTTCAAGTTCTCCTGGGTTTCCCACTGCCTTACACCCAGACGCTCGGCTAAGGGGGGGGCGGGGGCGGGGCAGCCAAGCTTGGTGCCCTCAGCGGACTGAAGAAGGTGCCCTGGGACTGGAGAGTGGTGAAGCTGAACTCAGGTCTCTGCAAGAGCAAGTGCTTTGCTGAGCAGACCCTCCAGCTCCAGCCAGGTGAGTGTTTTAACCATCCCCCCCATACTTCCACCGGGAGTTAGAGAAAATCCTGCATTTACAATCAGAGGGAACCCCAGGGCCACTTTTGTCACTTGTTACCTGTGTGATCTTAGGCTAGTAAATTTAGGTCTCGGTTTCCCATGATACACTAGTTGACTGTACAAGGGGCTGTGGCCAGCGCTGTTGCCAGCAGTGGGGAGACAATGCATGGCAGTCTGTCTTAGCAACACAGTAGCAGAAGTCAATAAAAGCCTCCTGGTGAGTAAGTGTCATCCATCCAGCTCCACCTAGACCTAGACCGCTTGGGGGCCTACTAGCTCAGAGCAAAGCTCAGAAGCTGCAGCCCACCCAGAGGGCCTCATTTCCCACCCCATCCTTCACCACACAGGTCTCTCCTGCCAGAGACCCCACTTACCACCCGCTTGTCCATGTCAGCCCCGCTTTGGCCTTGCAGACAGGCCTGCAGCCGTTTGTGAACATTGTGGGCTGCTCGCTTAGCGGGCTCCAGCCGTTGCTCTACCTGGGAGGTACAGAGGAGGGGCGTGTGGGGACTGTATATTGTGAGGGGGCGCTCCCTCATTGCTCTTTGTCTCCCCTAGAACAAGAATCACTTTTCTCTTCCCTCCTGGGCCTCCCCTGGCCAGCAGAGAATGACACAACCAGGCCCTTGACTGCTGTCCCTGCCTGCCAGCCTCTATACTGACAGCCTGCATGGGCCTGCCTTCCAGCCCAGCCCGCCCAGGCCCAGGCACGTACCTGCAGCAGGTCCTCACCCAAGAACTCGGCAGTCTCCGGGGTGCTGTGGGGGAAGGGGGGCTTTGGCTGAGTCAGTCTGGGTTAGGAAACCCACTGCCTCCCTCCAACCCCTGCAGATGGGACCTGAATCCAAGTTGCTTCCAGGACCCACCAAACCTGGGTGGCCCGTCTACATCGTAGTTGGAGCACATTCCATGGTAGTTAAGAGGATGCATGCCTGCTTCCTCCTCCACCCAGGGCTGTGTCCTGGGAGAGGGTGGACCCATGACACCGAAAAAAGCAGGAGGGAGCTACCCAGGGCCCAACTTCAGGACAGAGGAAAAGTTTCTCATCTTCCCATCCCCCAAATTGTTCGACTGGCCCGGAAAGAGGAGGCCTAAGCTGGCCCCCAGAACGGGAAGTGTGGAAGCTGGTCTCCGGGGTGGCCAGGCCCACAGGCATACGACATTGGACTGCAGCTGTGGGCAGAGTCCCCGGACCTGAATACATAGGGACATGGGTTCAGGGCAGAGTAGCTTGGCTTCGTAGGTACATATAAGTGTGTCACTGCAAGGACTGGATCAAGTTTCTGGATACACGGTCACCTCTCTGGGCCCAAAGAATGGGGAACTCCCAGACTGGGGAAGAGGGACAGAAAGAAAGGCTCCGAGAAACTCCCCAAACTTCCGCTCCCATAGTTTTGGAGCTGGGAACCGAGGGGAAGGGGTGTCTCTACCTGAGCCTGCGAAAAGCAGAAGCAGGACCAAATGGCAGGAGGCCCCTGGGTAGGGGGAGGGGACGGACACCCAGAGCAGAGCAGGCCCCTCCTCCCCAGGCCAGAACACTACCAGTCCCTTCCCCCAGGGTCTGGGGCCCCCGATCCGCTCTGTTCCTCCCCTTCCCTCCAATTAGAGTTGGTTAACTGTTCCCATTGTCCGGAGGGGACAAATGAGGTTTCAGGCAGCGTCTTGGCTCAGGGCGCATTCTGCTCTCTGCAGCCTCTCCAACCGGGAATGGAGGTGCCTTTCACCCCCCCCCCCGACCGCTCGCAAAGCCAGCTATGCCTGTGCGACCACAGTGGCTTCAGAACCCAGGAAACGAGGTCAGGGTTCTGGCATGCCCGAGGGCCGCTGCCCAGATATCTTCGACCTCTGTGACCGGTTCCCCACTCTCTTGCGCTCGCTCAGGTCCTGCGAGACGACAGCACGGCTAGAAGCGGGTGACACTCACCGTCCCGAGCTGCCCGTGTGGGCCAGCTGCCGCATGCGGTGCAGCTGCCTCTTCATCATCTTGGGTCCGGGCTGGGGGCCGAGGAGTCACCTTGGGGGTTGAGGCTGGCAGCCCCCGGCCCAGCCTGCTTCCCCCGCGCGCTTCGCCCCGGATGGGTGGGCGGCGCTCTGGCTTCCTGGGCCGGCGCGCTCCTCTGGCTGGTGCTGGCGCGGGCGCGGGCGCGGGCGCTCTCCTCCCCCGCTCACGACTCCGCCCCCGGCCCCCAGGTCACTCCTTTCTCCAAGTTTGGAGTCTCGCTCTCTCGCTGCTTCCGGGCCTCAACGACCCCCGGGTTGTCCGACCCGCCTGCTGAGTGTACGTCGGTCTGTCTCTCTGAGGTCCGCAGTTGAGTGCGGGCTCTTCCTTCCCCGCAGCCTGCCCCGCCGCCCCGGCGGGTGGCGGGAAGCAGGTAAGCTGCTCCTGCCACCTCCGCCCTGGGTATAAACAACCTTTGCTCTCTTAAAGGGAAAAGAAGGCTGCCTAGAAGGGACAGGCCTTCGGGGCCAGTGCAGGCCAGTCACTAGGGGATGCTGCTTGGAGATTTCTCCTCCTCCGTACAATTCCCTGTCCATCCCCCATGTCTGCTGGACCACTGGCTCAGAACTCGGGGTACCTGGGACCACCAGAGACTAATGTCCTTGAATCAGTCCCCAAAATTCTGCATTCATTGTGTATAGTAGCTTGGTAGGACAACTGTCCTGGACCAGTCTATGCCACAGGGTAAACAAGATACCCCGGTCTGCGGGTCAGCCCTTGAGTTCCTGTCGCTCTCCACTTTAAAGAGTCCTCAGCTTCGACCGCTTCCCCTATTTGTAAAACTCTTTCTCATTTCTTCTAGCACATGTCCCTGGTGCCTGCCCTTTCTTCTTGTCAGGCCTTGATATGGGTGCTGCTCCGACCCCCCAAACCATGATTTTCTCTTTGAAATGCTCCACCAGCCTGGGCATACAGTAGGTGTTGATAGCTACAGGGCTAGAGAGCCCGTGGGCAACTGCAAGCTGACTCCAGTGTGCACCCTTCGGGCTTGGGGAGGGGGAGGGGTGACTACAGGAAGCCCTGTGCACCACACCAAGCTTTTGCTCTCTGCTAGCTTAGTTTCAGTTCAGAGCCATACCACTTGAGCACCTACTGTGTGGGGGTAGAGAGTTGGTGTGCTCCTCAAAGACATTCCCTTTGCTCCAGACATCTCCGTGTACCCAGCACAGGCCTGGCACATGGTGGTCACTCAGCCGCTTTCCCCATTTAAGAAGTCCTATCGAGGCTGGGAGGAGCCCAGAGGGGTCCCAGCAGCTGCTGCGGCCAGAACATCCTGGCCAGGAGGAGCCAGCCTCTCCTAGGTGGAATCCTGGCTCTCTGGTGGGGAGTTGAGAAGGCAGGGCAGGTTCCTTATCTTTCTTTTCCCGATGGGAAGGCTGCTGGCCAGCGATTGGAGAGGAGATGGCAAAAGATTCTAGAGAGGGGGCTGGAGAGATGGCTCAGAGGTTAAGAGCACTGACTGCTCTTCAGAGGTCCTGAGTTCAATTCCCAGCACCCACATAGTGGCTCCCAACCATCTGTAATGAGATCTGGTGTTCCCTTCTGGCCTGCAGGCATGCGTACAGGCAGAACACTGTATACTTAATAAATAAAAATCTTAAAAAAAAAAAAAAAAAAAGCCAGGCAGTGGTGGCGCATGCCTTTAATCCCAGCACTTGGGAGGCAGAGGCAGGTGGATTTCTGAGTTCGAGGCCAACCTGGTCTACAAAG
>NC_034606.1:44039068-44040300 GCF_900095145.1 Mus pahari | reverse complement strand
TGTTCCGAATGGTTGTAAGCCACCATGTGGTTGCTGGGATTTGAACTCCGGACCTTCGGAAGAGCAATCGGGTGCTCTTACCCACTGAGCCATCTCAGCAGCCCCCTACCCAGACATTCTTGTGTTTTGGTTTTCCCTGATTTGGCAGTGGGTACATTCTACTGGGCGAGCCCTAGGACGATTCCGGCTCTGGTAGCACCTTCATGCCTCCAGGGGCGGCTCTGATCTCTATGTGCTTCTGCCTTCGTGTCCAGGGCTGGTCTGGAAGCTACCTCAGAGCAGTCCTGGCTTATACTCTACGCCTTCTCAGCTTGTCCCGGTCTGTCCTAACTAGCCTGGGGAGGGGACAGCTCCCTTGGCTGAAATAGCAGGTTTGTTTGTTTTCTGTTTTTTGTTTTTGTTAAGAAATGACCAGAGTGTATTATCAACCCATCCAAGCTCTTGCCCCGCCCTTTCCTCCCGTCTCCGGCTCTTGCTCTCCCTGCAGCCAGACCTGGGGACCTTCTGGATCTGACCAGATAAAGTTGCTATACTTCTTGGCTGGGTGACCTTGGTGTTAAATCATTGAAGGGAGAAAGCCCTGAAGCTTGCACCATAGGCTATTCCTTCAAAGGATGTTGTAATCAGAAGTTTTTGATTACTAAAGGCTGGGATCTTGGCCCGGTCAGGCTCTCTTGGTGGGGATGTGTCTTTTGGTATTAGCGATGAATCCAGGGATCTGTGCTTGCTTGCCAAGCGCTCTGCTACCAGCTCCACCTCCCTCTATTTCTTAAACATTTAAAAATGTTTAAGGTGTAATTTTATGTCTACAGGTGTTTCGCCTGCATGTAGGTCTGCGTTCCATGAGCACGTGGTGCCCGTGGAGGACAGATTATTGTGAGCCGCCAAATGGGTGCTGGGAATGGGACCTGGTTCTCTAGCAGAGCAGCCTTAACCTCCAGCTCCCTTAGTCACAGTTTTTATTTCGTGTGTGCATGTGCGCATGTGTGTATAAGCATCACAGCTCTCACAGGGCAGCCGCAGGACAATGCCTGGGAATCGGTTCTCTCCTTCCACCATATTGGTCATACTCGAGTTCTCGTGCATGATTGGCAAAAACCTTTACCCGCTAAACTGTTTTGCCAGCGCGCGCGTGTGTGGCGTGTGTGTGTGTGTGTGTGTGTGTGTGCGCACGTGAGAGAGAGAGAGAGAGAGAGAGAGAGAGAGAGAGAGAGAGAGAGAGAGAGAGAGAG
>NC_034606.1:43983721-44038473 GCF_900095145.1 Mus pahari | reverse complement strand
CAGAAGAGGGCGTCAGATCTCATTATGGGTGGTTGTGAGCCACCATGTGGTTGCTGGGATTTGAACTCAGGACCTTTGGAAGAGCAGTCAGTGCCCTTACCTGCTGAGCCATCTCACCAGCCCCTTGTCTGCTGTTCTTATTCAAACACCAAAAGTCAGGGAGAGAAGAACCTTGACTAGCCCTGCCTTAGTTGCCCTTGTAATATGTGTGGCTGCCTTAGGACAGTAGAATTTACTGGTGTGTCCCGTGGGTCATCCTTCCCTAAGGTGGGTATCTTCGCCTCCATTTGGCAGATGTGCAGACCCAGGCTCTTGGACCAGATGTGCACAGCCAGCTGACTGTGTGGTAGGGGCCAGGTCAAAGCAGACCTAACTCCTAGGAGCCGTGACTGCTGCCTTTCTGCTGTGTGCATGGTTTCAAGGCTGGCCTTTGCTCCTGCCTTGACAATGGCTGCTGAGGGACTGACCGGTCTCCACGCAGACTGGCCTGCAATCCCTATGACAGTCTGGGTGGCATCTGCTAATGAGACTTGAGCGGATGTGGTCAGGGCAGCCATAGGCAGGCTTGGGGTGGAGGCTGTTGGCCTCATCCTACCAGTTGAGACGCTGGCACATGGCTTGACTGTGGCAATACTCGAAAGCCTCCAAGTGGTTTCTGCCCACAGCAGCCGGCAAGGTGTGTTTTCCTTGGGCTTTGGTAAACTCCCTTGCCCACCCCCACTTCCACAGTTCAAAAGGCCTTTCCAGGAACCCTGGGGTGGGGCTGAGGCTGGACTCCTTCCTTTTGCTGCTAGCCCTGGGGGAAATGTATGCTCTTGATCCCAGCCAGGAGCTAGGCCGGCCAGGTGCCTAGAACAGTCTACCATCTTGATGGCTGCTTCCTCTAGACAGTTGGTCCAGTCTCCTGTTCTCAGGACAGTTCTGAGGACAAGAGGGGGAGACTGCAGGCAGCATGCCAGGGTGGGTGGCTCACCTCGGCTGCCCTATGGGGTAGTAGAGGCCACAGAAGGTATGCCAGGGCAGCAGAGGCCTCTGTCACCCTTGGCTTCATCACAGATGAGCAGCCTGCCCTGTGGTTACTGCAGAATGAACTGCTGGCTCTGGTCAGTGTCCCCACAAGTGGAAGTGTGGCTTTGAGGCCTGGGAAGTCCCACTGCGCTGGTGTGGTCATGGAGTTCATCTTTTAAGACAGAGACAGAATTTCCTCGGGTATCCGTGCTAAGGCAGATGCAGACTCCAGGGACACCCCTTGTCCCCCAGCTCCCCGGAGTGCCATACTGGGGCTCCAGTCTCCCAGGTTCCTACCAGGTTCTGAGACAGGCCATACCTGGCTCAGAAGATGTGCATAGAAATGGATGAGGACAAAGCCAGAGGAGGGGTGGCTCCCTGGGTCCCAACCCTGTGGCCTTTTCAAAGGAGGATCCTAGAAAGGGAGAGCAAGCTAGTGACTTTGGAACCAGCACACCCAGCTCATGGGACTCTTCCAATTCACAGTCCCACAACCCCATGGCAAACCTCCTCCATCCAGTGGCCATCTAACAAGACTCTACTGGAGACACATTTCCGAGGTCCCAGGTGGGAAGTAGAGGCCGTTTTGAGAAAGGGTGGGTGCTAGGACAGATCATCAGCTGTCAGGGGGGAGCATGCGCAGGGTTTGGTTGGAAGGAAGCTCAGTGGGGCCGTTGCCTCCCATCTTTTTGCTTTACAGTCCACGCTGAGATTCCTTCACCCGAAATGTCCAGTGTAGGCCTGACAGGGTATCAGTCCCGTGGGAATGGGAGAGCTGTGTCATCTCCAGGTGTCCACAGGATCTAAGGAAGGGATTTTAGTAGCCAACCTTGGCTTAGGAACTGCCAGATGAGACAAAGTGAAAGTGATTCCTCAGATGTGGGACTTCCCGGAGCCTGTAGCAACTCAGCGGCTCACAGGAGAGTGGGCAGCCTGTGCCTCGAACTGCAGGGGCCGTCTTCCTGCAGTGTGGGACTCTAAGCCAGCTCCTCACTGCACCCCTCTGGCAGGTTGTCCTCGCTGGGTGGCTTCTGCACCCTGCTTGGGTCCAGCCTTTTACCATGCCGGGTGAGGAGGAGTAGGCAGAGCGAGCCCTGTACCGCAGGGAGAAGCACAAGACCGGCTTCATAGTGCAGGAGGAAGCGAGCAGCCGGGAGCTTCCCCTTGGCTTCTGCAGCAGCCAGACCTCCTAGTGGCCCCTTCATCCTCAGCGACAACAGCTCTGGGCCACCACAGACCAGTGTTTCCTGAGTGACTCAGTAGCAGCCACAGGCCCCCAGTAGGGCCTCTTCTGGCCCAGGGCTGAGGGGCTGGGATGGGTGGGAGATGGGAATGGATCTATAGGGCAGTCCCTAGCTCCCCACCTCCCAAATCTTCCCTACATCCCTTACCCCACAAGGGTGACAAGAGCATCTAGTCCAGGAAAAAAGTCACTTTATTTTCATAAATACTCCCACTGCCACCCATCCTGACCCTACATGACCTCAGGAGGGTGGGCAGATGTGAGGTGCTCACGGGAGGCCCCAGCAGAAGCTGATAATGGAGCATGGAACTTGGGGAGTTCCATGGCCCTCCGGGGGCATGTCCTCTGGCTTTGCTTTCAAGTTTCCATGGCCCATGGGAGCCTGAGAGCAAAGCGAGGCCTCTGGAGCCACCGGGGGCTGAGCGAGAGCGCCTTCAGCTCTGTGACCACAGGGCCATTCCAAAAGAAGAGCGACAAGCCAGACCACACCAAGTGCACAATGCTAGGGCGTGGGCGTCACCCCCAGTCACTGGGTTCCCACAGAGGAGGCCGGGGCTGCTCCCAGTTCCAGCATGGCCTCCCAAGTTATGGCTGGGCCTTTCCATAAGGCATAAAAGACAGGCGAGGATGACCCCACCTCAGGCTGGGATTCAGGGCTGCGCCTTGCAGCCCCGCTCCTTCCCTCACCCCAGAGTCCTTCCAGGGCACACAGCCCCTCCCTGCTCCAGGCTCTCACTGGTGATGGAGGTCCCAGCAGCTATGGCAGACCCAGGCACAGCCTCCTGCTGGGTTTAGCTCAGCAGGGGGGAGGGAGGGGGAAGAGTCACTGGGGGCCACAGGAGGGAGAGAAGCACCAGGAGGAACAGTTCAGGTCCTGCCGCCCCTCCTCTCTCCAGCCCCTCTGTCCTAGAGGCTCCCCCAGGTCTCTGGTGGGGGGAACTGATCCACATCTCCCATCTCATTGTAGGTCTGGTCGCCCATAGTGAAGATGAGCTTGTAGCGGAGGCGAACCTTCTCCTGGACACAAAGGGCACAAGCACAGCTGTCAGAGCAGGAAAGGGAGGGTAGCGCCACCCTGGGGCACCGCCCTGACATAGCTGGGCCCTCACCTTCTGGGGGTTAGCAAGGAGCAGGACCTGGGTGATGGCTGAGGGGTGGACGATGGGGTTGAATGCTGGCAGCTCTGTGCCGGAAGGTGGCTGCAGCCTCACCTTCATGACCTGAGGGCAGGAGGTGACTGCTGGTCAGGCAGCCACCACCGAGGAAGCAGCTCCCTTCCCAGAGTCTCAGGGATCTCTCTGGCTCCCCACCCCTTCCCCAGCTCCCCAGTGAAGGAGATACCACGCCCAGGTACCAGGCTGCCCACCAAGTCACAGACTTGTAAAGAGCCTGGTCTGCCCTTCACCTTGGGGACAGCTGACTGGAACACAATGTTTCGGATGGGCTGGGGAGCCGTGCTCAGCATAGAGACCACCACCACCAGCACATCAGAGCGCCCTGGCAGTGGGTCCCGAGCAAAATGGAAGAGGACACGGAAGCCATGCTGGTCATAAACGGTCACGGGCAAGATGCTGCCTGTGGGAGGAAGGGTAGGAAGACAGTCAGTGGGTGGAGCCAGGCCCTTCCCAGGCTCTGCTGAGGGCTCTGCTCAGTCTGGGTCATGCATTCTTTGGGGTCAGAGTCAGTGCTGAGGAGGACTGGGAAGGCTTTGGGCTTCTTGGTTGGTTTCTAAGTCAGTCAGCCAGCGCTACCTACTGCTCCTGAGTAAGACCCGGGGCTTCCTCCTGGATCTTTCTTTGAGGCTCTGTTTTATAATCATAAGGAGCCTTCTAGTTCTGGCCCCTGCCCTCCCTGGGAACGAGGGGTCAGGGTTCAATTCTTAGAAGCCCTCTCCTGTGCAACCCAGGGATTCGAAAGCAGCCTTTCATCACTCTAGGATGGGGAGGCCCTTGTGCAGGGTAACATCAGAGTCACCAGGCTCTGGGGACAAGAGCTGGCCTGGCCCGGCCCTCCCACCCCACCCCTCCCCACTCACTGGGTTTGATAGACTCCAGGGGTACAGTAATGCTGCTTAGGGAGAGCTCAGTGGGTGTGGCCTGAGGTGGAGGCCCAGGGGGCTCTGGGGACGTGGCGTGGAGGCTGGTGGCTCCTGCACTGGGCGAGCTGCAGCTGCTCTTACTCTGCAGGTCACGGAGGGTGAGCCGGGGGGCTGGCTGCTGCTTCTCCCTTAATGGGGACAGTGTATTAGCACGTGATTTTCCAGTGGGCTGCCCAGCTCAGTACCTGTGGGTAGCTTTGAGCAGCCTCATCTGCAGTGGGAGCCTCCCCCCACTCCTTCGCCTCGGCATCTTCTCATGCTGAACCCCCTTCTATCTTTTCCTAGGGTGTTGGGAACTCAAGGGGCATGCACGTCAGTAGACACAGTGGCCCATTCTCATCAACACTTGTAGTGTGGGGCCATCCCTGGGCACACCCTTGTCACAGTGGGCGATCAAACACGCTGGACTCCCAGGAGTAACAAGTGATGGGCGATCCCCTGCTGGGCCCAGAAGCTGCTGGCTTGTGGGGACAGTGGCAGCCCTCACCACCGCACTTGCTGGGCTTCTGGGGGCAGAGCCTGCTGCAGAAGGGTTTTCCCCAAGAGGTCCAGGTCGTCCAGGCCGCTGCTTGTTGGTGGGGGGGCTTGGGCTGGGGGTCGGCTGTCCACGCTGGGGGCCTGGACTGGAGGAGGGACTGAGGGTTCACTGCCATCTGATGACTGTGGGCAAAGGAGACGGGTATGAGACTCTCCAAAGTGTTAGGGTCACCACCTGAGTCCTGAGGCCCTCCCTTCCCTGGTGACATCTGAGAGAGGTACAGCAGAGAAGATAATAGACTACCTGTTCATGAGGCAAAACACTGGGCCTAAGTGGATCTCCACACTGTGGGGACCATAAGTCACCTTTTTAAGGGAAGAAGAGCTTATCCTTGAAGGCGGGACTGTGGTCCTATCAGGGCCCCTAAGCTAAGGCCCAGGCACCCTTGTTGGAGGTTAGAAGAGACTGTTGAGCTCTTTGCTGGGATGGTACTGCCGTGTCCCAGGACCCACCTGCCTGTCACCTTTTAGGCTACTGGCTCCAGCCTCCCTTCCCTGGGGTCGGGCTGACATAGGCAGAGCCAGCTTTAGCCCTCTTACCTGGAAGTTGTCCCACCCCACACTATCTGAGCTGGTGCCTGACGGTGGTGTCGGGTCACTTAGGCCTGTAGAGAAAGCAGGACAGGTGACTGGACTGGTGGGCAGATGGGGCACGAACGGCCACCAGTGTGTGCTGCTTGGGCCTCCCTGGAATCCTCCCTTCGAGGCTCAGGAGTGAAATGCACAGTTTCAGAGGGGACCAGCAGCAGCGCAGAAATCGAAAGCATCACCCTGGCGGCCACCTTGCAGCCCACACTAGCTTCCTTTCCTTCCAGCAAGGCCCCACAGAAGCCAGCTTGGCAGGGTTGGAACTTTCATCTCGGTCCCTCGGCAGCTAAGAGCAGGAGCCAAAGTAGTGAGGAGGGAGTCTGACCTCGTGTGTCAGGTGAGTATCTGTGGGCAGGGTGTTATCCTGGGTGAGCCTCCGTGTCCCCAAGTGGACAACGGGGAGGTGGAACAGGCAGGCTCTGAAGGCACTGACAGAGGTCAGTAAGGCCAACTAATTGGTGCTGCGGGCCCTGGGGACGGCCTAGCACGGTCCCTGTCTATGCTGAACACCTCAGCCAAGCTTGCCCTGTATTTGTCTTAGAAAAGACAAGTGACCCTGTTACTCAGCAACTGCCAGCTTTCCCCTATGGCACAGGGTGATGCACACCTTTAATCTCAGCACTTGGGAGGCAGAGGCAGGTGGATCTCTGAGTTCAAGGCTAGCTTGGTCTACAGGGTGAGCTCCCAGACAGCCAGGGCCACACAGAAACCATGTCGCCAAAATCCCCAGACAAACAAAAAAGGCCAAAGACTCAGACAACCATTAGACTGAGCACAGGGTCCCCCAATGGAGAAGCTAGAAAAAGGACCCAAGGAGCTGAAGGAGTTTGCAGCCCCATAGGAGGAACAACAATATGAACTAACCAGTACCCCCAGAGCTCCCAGGGACTAAACTACCAACCAAAGAGTACACATGGAAGGACTCATGGCTCCAGCTGCATACGTAGCAGAGGATGGCCTAGTCAGTCATCAATGGGAGGAGAGGCCCTTGGTCCTATGAAGGTTCTGTGCCCCGGTGTAGGGGAAGCCAGGGCTAGGAAGCAGGTATGGGTGGGTTGGTGAGCTGGGGGAGGGGGGAGGGAAGGGCAGTTTTCAGAGGAGAAACTAGGAGAGGGGATATCATTTGAAATCCAAATAAAGAAAATATCTTTAAAAAGAAAAAAGGCCAAAGAAAACAGAGTTCACGTGTTCACTTTCAATGTTCCGAGGGTACTGGGCTCACTAGAAGTGGAACTTGCTAAGTAAATCCTGTTCTTCCTATCTGGAGGGAGACCCCACTGATCCTTCACCAGGGTAGCTCTACTCCAGGAATCCCCCCCGGCTCCCCCAGGCAGGCAGAACTGGCCAGCCCTACCCTCTGCCAGGCAGATCTTGTTCTCAGTCTCCCCTTGCCAGGGCTTCACCAGTATAGGGAGGCCATGCAGCTTGCCCACGGCCTCCACTGGCTTCCCAAAGGAGCACAGGGCCATTGCTGTATGCCAGCAGAATGCTGGTGCCAGCAGGCTGCCCCACACTGTCCTCTTCCTTACCCAGAGACATGAGCTCGTCATCGAGCAGGGACACTGAGGCACTGAGCTGCTCGGGATTGCTCTGGTTGCCAGGGCGAGTGGGCGTGGCTGGGTGTGTGGTGCCCGGGGGAGGGAGGTCCAGGCCTGAGAGGTCCAGCAGGGCCGACGTGCTCCCTGAGAGGAAGAGAGTCGGGCAGGTCCTGGGAGCACTCAGAGCAGCAAGGTGAGCACAGCACCCCTCCCCCCATCTCATTACAGCCTTCTGGCCCCTTGTAGCCACTCGGGCCCACCAAGCCCTTTCTTTGTTTACAATCAATCTCTTTGCTTAGGGTCAGGAATGTGACCTTAGTGTCAACGCAGGGCGAAACCAACTAAGGACCTAAGGTGTTATTCTGGGACGCAGCTTTAAGAGATGGCTGCTGTTCTCATACCCAAAGGCTCGGCTCCTCCCGGCCTGCCAAGGCTCCCTCACTGCTAGCCTTTTCTGTGATGCCCCTCCTGCCCACCCCACCCTGCTATAGTCCCCTGAGTAGAGTCAAGTTTGTATCTAAAGCTCTGTCCTTTTTTCTGGAAGTGTAGTCAGGCCTAGGGGATGACCCAGCCCCACACATCTGGATCCAGACTCATGAGAGGAAGTGTTTTCTTTCTATTTCATGACAAACTTGGGCTTCCTTCCCCACAGCTTCAGGGCTAACCCAGAATGCCTCAGCTCCCTCCTCGGGCCTTCATGGTCACACTGAAGGTCATGCCGCCCACACCGGCCCCCCAGAGCACTCCTGCTCTCCTTACCGGGAATGGAGCTGGCCGCTGTGTCACCGTTGACCTCCTCACCCCGGACCAGCTGCTTGTACAGGTTGATCACCTGGGTGAGATTGTCATTAGCCTGCAGGATCTCAGCTGGAACAGGACGGAGAGGAAAGGTGGCTTTGAAGGAGTGGCGGGGCCTCTGGATAGGGGATAGGAGCCCTCCACACCCACCCCAAAGTTATGGAAAGGGGTCAGGCATCCCACTGCAAATGTGGGTCCCGCCAGCCAGGCTGCTGTAGCGGCTTGAAGGTGGAAATATACCCAGATTGTCCAGGAAGAGCCAGGCAGGGAGTAGAGCCAGAGTCCTGAGTGACTGGGAAGGGGTGATCTGATACACTTGTGCTGGGACCTGAGCTCGTCATTCTGTTTGGGAGATGCCTGCCCAGGACCTGTTCAGAGGATCTCCAAGAGCAGTCTGCTCTCTGCGGCCTTTTCAGATGAGTGCTGGAGAAAGGGGGGCCCCTCATGGTAGTTCCTTCCAACTGTGGGTGTCTAGCGGGGCCTGGAAGTGGGAGGAGGTAGGACAGGGCTGGGCCTCATCTTGGCAGTTGCCTGGGGCTCACCTAAGGCCTCATCATTGTCTTCTGTGTCACTGGCCAGTCGAAAGAGTGTGGGCCGCATGCGCTCACAGCGCTGGTACAGCTCCTGGGTGGAACAGGATGAGTAGACAAGGGTTATGAGTGGGCTGGGGTGGGCCGGGAGTGGGCTGGGGTGAGGTGGGCTGGGGTGGGCCGGGAGTGGGCTGGGGTGGGCTGGAGCAGGTGTACCTTCATGAGGTCCTCGCTGCTGCTGGATGCAGCACCCTGGCTGTGGTTCATCACCATCTCCGTCAGCAGCTTCACATTGTTGTTAACCTCCTCGATGGCATTCACCCGCTTTGAGATCTTCTCCATCCGCTTCTGGTCCTGGAGGACAGCAGGTGGCCAGAGGCCGTCTCAGGCCTCTGGAGGTGATAACACCCAAGTCTGGGAAGAAGGCTGGATGGATTGGAGTTCAGCTCTGTGGCCAAGTCCTGCCGACAGCATGCCACGCAGGACAAGTACTCTCTCCGAGAAGCAGTGTCCTACTATTGTGCACTCCCTACCCTCCTGCCACCGTCCTCAGGCTAGGCCACTGCACAGGCTCAAGTCTCTAGAGGTGGCCCTCAGTCACATCACCAGGTTCTAGACTCGTGACCATGGCCTACATCATTTCTGCCCTCCTAGTTTCTGACTCCTGAAGATACTTTCCCATCCTCGGCCAGCACTCACAACCCAGAAACATGTATGGAGTCCCTCCTTGTCTGCAGGTGCTTGGCCAGTGTGTGGGTCCGGGCCTTTAAAGGCAGCTGCAGGAGGCAACCCCGCCCTATCAGCCCCTTCTGTTTCCCAGTGTCCTTGTGCTGTAGGAGGTGGGCTTGTTCTGGGCAGTCTCACACCGCTTAGCCCTTTAACACCTCCATGAAATAAGCAGTGCAGGCCATGACACGCCCTCTCCTGCTGCATGGGATGCAGAGAAGGCCCCGACAGTGAAGCTGAGACCCAGGCTTAGCCCCACCAACCTGCACGACGAGACCTTGCCTCCCAGGAAGAATGAGCTAGCGGTCTCTGTGGGGCACACACTTTTAAAACGTGGAAAGTTTCTTTGCTGCTGTCATTAGTGAGCTGGGAGGTTTCATGTAAACGTTCACATTTCTGGATCACTTTCAAGGAAAAACCCATCACCTAATGAACCAGCTACACAGGGTTAGAGGTGGGCAGTCTCCTGCCTCAGAGGCGCCTGCCATGCGGCCTCAATCCTTAGCCTGGAGAGCTGTTACCCCGGCTTCTTCTGCCTGTGCTTTTGAGTGCTGAGATCTTGGTTTGGTTCCTGACAAAGTTTCATTCTGTAGCTCAGGCTGGCCTGGAGTTCAAGTCAAGGCTATCCCCCTGTCTTAGCCTCCCTCCCCAGTGTTGGGATTAGAGGTGTGAGCCACCTTGCCCATCCTCAACACCTTCTGAAAAGTTTGTCTTGAGACAGTCTCTCTCTACAGAGCCCTGTCTTGGAACTCACTATAGACCAGGTCAGCCTAAACTCACAGGAATTCCTCCTGCCTCAGACTCCCAAGTGCTGGGATTAAAGGTGAGCCAGCCTTGGCCTTATTAAGTTTCAGTGTACACTTCTAACATATGTTAGTTTACACATTAAACATATTAACAGAGCCAGGCAGTGGTTAATCCCAGCACTTGGGAGGCAGAGGCAGGTGGATTTCTGAGTTTTAGGACAGCCTGGTCTACAGAGTGAGTTCCAGGACAGCTAGGGCTACACAGAGAAACCCTGTCTCGAAAAAACTGAATAAACAAACAAACAAACAAACATATTAACATCTGTGTTTTGCTCTCTGTGTATGCATGTTTAAACATACACATACTTACATATATATTTAAAAGTATTTTAAGGTTCAGTTTGTTTGGGGGGGGCGTATGCAGAGGATGGACACCAGGACCTCATGTATGATGGCAAGCATTCTACACTAAGTTTTGGTCTCAAGCCCCAATATGTTCCCAAAGTACTTGTTAAAAGTGTTTACATTTGTGTGTGTGTGTGTGTACATGTGCCATGATGTGCACTTGGAAGTAAGGGCGTGTGTGGGAACTGACTCTTCCCTCCCACCATGTGGGTTCTCTGGGATCCAGCTCAGGTTAGCAGCCGATATCTATACTGGTAGAGCCATCTTGCTGGCTCCCACACTTCTTTTTTCTTTCCTTTTTTTTTTTTTTTTTTTGATAGGGTCTGCTAGGTGGGCCAGACTAGCCTCAACCTCAGGATCCTCCTGCCTCAGCCTCTGGAGTTACAAGATTCCAGGTCCATGCCACTGGTTCTTGGGCCTCATGACTAACAAACAGCAGCCCCTCAGAAACTCATGCATAGACAGCAGGGCCTCTCAGGCTACTGGGCAGCTCTTCCCTCTCAGTATCAGCCGCTGAGCACCTGCCAGTTCTTTACTGTGGCAGCTGTCCTGCTGGGCCACTGTAGGACATCATATGTACACACACACACTCATAGCTCTTGCATGGTGGCCTAGCTCCACACCCCGTCCCTCCTACCCCTGTACACCAGGCCAGCCATCACCTCCTGCACCATCTCTTTGATGAGCTTATTGGCAGCCCGGAGGTCCTCAGGGTGTGAGCTCTTCAGCAGGCGGGCCAGCATCTGCAGAGACAAGTAAGTGGCTGTGGGCAGCACCAGCTCAGAACCTACAACCCAGATCCTCAGTTACGGTTTGTGGGACCTCTCTGTGAAATGGTCAGAGCTGATGGGTGCCGGTGCGCATAACCGAGGCACTGCACACACTCCCCACAGAGCACAGCAGAAGGGTGTCCTCAGCAGACACCCTCCACCCCAGCCTCTAGGAAGACACACCAGAAACCACAGCGGTAGCCTTGGGAGCTGGTTAGGGACATATTTCAACAGTTCCTCTCCAAGCAAATGCATCTGTAACTAATCCACTATTACTGAAAGATAAAGCTACCCGGCTGCTCAGCCAAGCCCTGGGTTCTGAACTGTGCTTCCTGAAGGCAGATGCCAGCATGGGGCAGTGTATTCAGCAGGCGCCCACACAGGACACCACCTCCACAGAGGTCACATTCAGCATGAGCCTCTGCTCCAGAGACTGGAAATCTCTGCTGGAAAGCAGCTACCCAGCCTTACCTTGGACTTCTCCTCATCTTCAAAGATCACATTCTTGGGCCGTGGAGGGGGGAGGGGAAAGATGGCATCCTCTGGAAGCTTAGGGTCAGACTTCACAATCCCTGGGGAAGACAGGGTTGGAAGGCTGTCAGTGTCAGCTCCAGGGGTCACAGGAGAGGGATCTGGGAAAAGGGTGCCAAGGTTAAAGGGAGCTCACACCTTCATCCCTCCCTAGTCGGGACTGATGACTACTTCTGACCTGCCCAGTGAGTGAACTCCAACAGAGATGGTTTGAGCCCAATATATATAACATTTAAACAGCAGTTCCTTTTGCTTTTTTTATGACTTATTTTTAATTACGGGTCTGTGTCTCCATGGGGCTTGTGCATCAGAGTGCAGGGCCTGTGGAGGTAAGACACAGCCACTCCCCTAGAGCTGGAGTTGTGGGTGGTTGTGAGCCACCTCACGTGAGTGTAGGAAACCAAACTTGGGGTCTTTGGAAGAGCAGCAAGTGCTCTTAACTGCTGAGCTCTCTCTCCAAACTCCATACATATTTTTTGAGAAAGGGTATCGTGTAATCCTTCTGTATTCACTATGTAGCTCAGGGTGGCCCCTCTACTTCAGATCGTCCTGCCCCAGTACCTAAGTGCTAGCATTACAGGTGTGCACCGCAATGCCCGAGTACTCCGTGCTGAGGACTGAAGGCAGAGCTCCGTGCACACTAGGCAAGCACTCTACCAGTTAAGCTACACCCCTCGCTCCTGAGTGCCCATGTTTTGAGGCTACTCTCTGATAAACTTGATCCATTACCATCTTTTTTCTACTCAAGCCCGCCTGCAGCTTGGGCCTTCTGCCTGCCAGCAAGGTCTGCCTTTACTGTCTCAGCAACACAGAGCCAGTGAGGCTGCAGGCGGGGCCTGTCCCTGGTCCCCCACACTGGGGCTCGCTCACCCTGCTTCTTCAGCATCTGGTAGGCTTCCGCAATCTTCACCTCCTCAGGCAGGCCGACCGTCCAGCTGTACAGCAGCTCCAAGATCTTACTCCTCACCTTCTCTGACGTCCGGGAGCCCAGGTACTTCAGAGAGACACAGAAGGGGATGTCTCTGACACTGCTCGGGCCCCCTCACTTGAGCCCTAAACCTGCAGTCCTCACATGCCCTGCAAGGGGCCTGGTGTAAACCGAGCTCCGGTCTCAGCCTGACCACCCACTGGCTGTGTCAGGGCTCTGTGACTCAGTTTCCTCATTGTGGGCACCTGCTCAGAGCATACAGAGCTGAACCTTGAGAGCCCAGCAGGGAGCCTGGGCTCCACGTGGAGGAGGAAGAGCTCCTGTGCAGACACAAGGCCCCACACATCAGCTCCAGCAGCAAACTAGGCCAAGAGATGGGGCTCTCACTGCACAGTTCTCTCCTGGGAGACACGGGGCTGCATGGCCCACTCAGAGTTCTATTCAGAGGAAGGTCACGGGGGGTGGGGGGGCCTGGGCATCTGATATGTACCCAAACTGTGACCAAGGTCCAGTAGGCAGGGTGTGGCCCATTTGCTAACATGACTGACTAAGGTTTCTGGCTTTGGATGCTGAGGCTCAAGGAAACCACATCTAGGTGATTCCGACAGGGAGAAATGTCAGTCACCTAAGCAGCCCGGGCTGGGCACGCCCAGTGACAGTATGTTTGTGCCCTGAGATCAGCTCTCTCTGCATGCTCAGAGGCCCAGGCTGTCCTGACTCAGTCAGCTCCTGGGGAAGGTTCCTGACTGAGAGGCCCCTAGGGACCTTGCTCCTGCAGCCTGCATCAGAGCCTGGGCCGGGACGCACCTTGGGAGACACAACCTTGATGAGCTCATTCAGGAAGCGGAACTTGCCCACCTCATCATGGAACCTCTTGCCGCAGCTCTTCATGCACGTCTCCAGAACCTGTGGGGAGAAGCACTGAGGTAGCCCCCATCCTTGCCAGGGCCCAGAGGGAGGGAAGGGACCCTCGAGGGTATAAGATGCAGAGGCTCCCAGGTCACCTGCCCAGGGCGCTGGGTCAGGGGTCGTCTAGTGACCAGTACTGCTCAGGCTGCTCTACCACAGGGCCTCCATGGCTTGGCCCGAGTACCACTTGCACATGGCCCTTTACTATTCTTTTTTAGAGACAGGGTTTCTCTGTGTAGCCCTGGCTGTCCTGGAACTCACTCTGTAGACCAGGCTGGCCTCAAAGTCACAGAGATCCACTTGCTTCTGCCTGCCGAATGCTGGCATTAAAGGTGTGCACCATTACTGCTTGGCAGTTTGACACTACTTTGGCTTTCCCTAAACCTGTGAAATCACAAGATCCCTGCATACTTAAGGAAGAAACCCCAAACAAAAACCAACATGTTGAAACATGCACAGCTACTTAGAGCAATTTCCACTTAGCCTCAGACAATCTTATTCTAAGAAGCTGGTGTATGGGCTATGCGGGGGGTCAGAGACAGTGTCCCACCTCTTTCGATCCTGGTGTAGCTATAACCTCAATCCTGAGCCTCTCTCACTGCAAAGGACAGCACTGCCCAGGGTCTGCAGATCCTATGTGCTCTGGATGACCCCTGCAGACAACCTGGGAGCTTTACAAACACAGACTCTACAACATGCATGCTGATTCAGTGTGTTTAACGTGTCCTGCGGAGGTGTCCATTGTGCATCTGAGGTAAAGAATCCCTGCCACCACCCTCAGAGGTGACAAAAGGCTAACTAACTGCTACTGTTAGGTACCTTGAGGGTTGGCCCAGACCTATATCCAGGATCATCTGGTCACAATTCCCTTGGGCTCATGAAACCCTGGGATCTTTTCTTACCGTCAAGGCCTGGATGGCTTCCCATTCCTGTGGGGACTGGATCTTGTGGGCCAGCAAGCGGGTGGCAAGTGGAGGCCTGGGTAGGAGGAACAGAGTCATAACTGACATGGTACCTGATTCACTCAGAGGGACAGTCACTCCATTAGCCTGTAGCACATCAACCCTCTACTGGCCCTGCGAAGCACATGCCAAAGCCCATGTGTCCCCAGATCAAACAGGACCTGGGGTGGTAACAGCAGTGCCAGACGGCCAATATAGGCAAGGGCCTCCCCTTTTGGCTTCAAGAAGATGACATGGGTCTGCAGAAGTTGCTTATTGGTAGAGCCACTTGTCTAGCATGGGTGAGTGAGGCCCTGTGTAAACTCATTACCATCAGAAGCAAAAGCAGCTGTGTCCCTGGTCTGCACAGGGCATGGTAAGATCGGGCGGTCACAGCTTGAGTGCTAAGGCCATGCGAGGTGGCTCACGAGCACCCAGGCTCCTTCCTTTCCTCTGTGGCAGGAAAACCCTCATGCCCCCCCCCCCCCCATATGCACCTTGGCCAGAGCCACATTACAGTTGAGGACTGAGGCTCAGATCCATCAATGACTTGCCCAAGACTAATCAGCCAGAGGTGGAATTCCTTTGCCCCAAAGCCTAGGAACCCCACATCAAGGGCTGCCAGAGTGAAGGACCTGCCCCAGAGAGGAGGGTGGGGGCAGAGCTCACTGTGACGAGGTTTCTATAACCCAGAGCACCAAGAAGCTGGGGACCAAGCCCTGGGAAGTCACTTGTGGAAGCATTTTGGACAAGCATTCCAGGTCAGTCTGGTTTTCTTACAGGAAGGGCCTGCTGGGGAAAGTACAGACTGCCCTCTGAAAGGCCCCCAGCACATCGTCTGCCACATGGCAGGGTTAGATTTGACCAGGCATAGGACTGCCAGTGTCCTGGTAAGGTTCAACAGCAAACAGCTGAGCCTCAGTTCCTTCATTTATAAAATGGATCCAGGAAGGGCTCCCCTCAAGAGGGTGGCACCCCCAAAGCCCCCAGCAGGAAGCACCACTGTCTTTGTCAACTGTCACTGCACTTAGAATGGGAACTGGGTCTCCAGCCTGCATGGCAGGGGCACAGTGTGTCAGCCAGAGGGAGCCACCTACCCCTCCAAGTCTTCGTTGAGCTGCTCGCAGAAGCCGTTGATGCTGGCCCAGTTCAGCTCCTTGTTCAGAGGGTTTGTGGCTCTGTCTGCAGGAGCAGAGGGGGTCAGTATGGGAGAGTGGGAGTCCTGCCTCCCCTAGTGCAGGCCTGCAACTGGCACGGCTAAGAGGAGCCGAGCACATGGGACACGATTCCCTCCACTTCCTGTTGGACAGCCCCCACACCTGAGCCCTGACCTTCGAGTGGAATCAATGGGCAGAAGAACATGTGGCCACTGCTTACCTCACCTTCCCCCAAGGGTCCCTCCTCAGAGACTACACCCAGCGACGACCGCCTCCCATGGCTGTACCCCACTATGCTGACTTTACCATCTCTCACGCTGTTCTCAAGAGCAGCACCACAATCCTCCTGGTATCCGTACTCAGGAGACTGAGGGGTAAGGAAAAGGCCAGGGTCTGGCCCTGGAGGACCTGTAGGCCTGGGCAGTGGGCCAAGAGAAGCTAGGCTCTTAGGAAAAGGTAAGTGGCCAAGAAAGCACAGGAACCCAGCGCAGGAGGCTTGGATCTGCCTGGGGCCGGGGCAGCCGCCCAGGCTGAGGGCCACTCTGCTCAGGTAAGGACATGGCCCTGGGAAAGACTGCACTGGGGGCCTCACGTCTAGTTCTGCCAGACCTTGTCCCTGGGGAGTGGCTCAGGAACACCTCTTCCAAGGGTGCTTTATCAGTGCCTTCTTCACTTCTGCCCACCATGGCAGGGGCTATGTTCCTGGCTATTCTTTACGGTGGGCCCAAGTGGACTATTACACAAGGCTGTGTGACTCCTGCAAAAATATGCTCTCATGGATGCATGAGGGATCGGTGGCAGGGAGGATGGGGCTGGAGAAGCTGGGATGGGCAACAGCAAAGAGGGGCAAATAATACGAGACAGCCCCTTCTGGAGCCCTGGACACGGGCCGGGTGAAGAGCCATGCAGTAAGAGCTTCTGAACCCGTTTCCCTTGGAGAGCTGGACAGCGCGCGGGCTGTGCACCGTGAGGTGGAACTGTTCTCACGGTTCCTGGACACTTCTGCCCATGCTGCGGGTGCAGAGGACCACAGCCCAAGAGGTGGGGCTATGGGAGATCTGTAGACAGGAAGAGGTCGGGGCCCAGGATGTGGCACCTCCCCAGTTGGGGACCTATGCTATGTCTGGGGGCCTAGACACCCTCAGTGCCCGGCAGACACTCACTTAATCCATATTTACTTTAAAAAAAAAAAATACAGCGGTGGACAAACACTCATCTTTCCTGAAACTCACTGGCCCAAATAAAGCATCTCTGAGCACTCAGATTAGCGATCACGTAAGCGCTATGAAGCCGGGCAGAGCGGGGAAAGGATGGAAGGAGCTGGGGCAGGCTGCTCTCTCCCGGGGGCTCAGAGGCAAGACGGGTGGCCAGAGGCTGAAGAAGCATTCTTTCTGGTACCAATCTATCCCAGGAACCTTGTGGGGGACCCTCCAGTCCTTGAGAGGAACAGATGTCACCAGTGAGGCCCATCACCATCATTATCAGCAACATCTCTTCTTCTTCCTTGGGTTAGGCTGCACATTTCCAACCTCCCAGTCCCCCACAATGGCTAAGGGACTGAACACTGGGAAGAGAGGCTGCAATCTGGAGCCAGAGAGAATGTTCGGGGTACTGGCCTCTCAATGACAGCTGAGAAAAAGGGCTAGAACAGGAAGTCCTCGAAGTGTCAAAGGCACGTGAGCCCCAGCAAGGGTGGAGCCAGGCAATCCGTGTCAGGAGCCAGGGAAAAGGAAACTCTTGACTGGCCAGGATCAGTTTCTCCCCAGCACTGACCAATCGGGAGATCTTAGCACTGGAGGAGACATGCCCCCTCCCACTCTCCCAACCTCCACGGTGGGAGGGGGGTTCATCTCCCCTGGCAAGTGGCAGAGGAGGGAGAGAAGTATTTCACAACTGGGTGTGACTCTTCAGATGGGGAAAATATCTATGGTCCTCTCTAGAAGCTATCTTTTACCTCTGACCTCCTGAGACCCGTGCAATACTGCATCTCATGCAGTCCATGGTCACTGACTGTCTCCTTCCAACCACCACCCAACCCCACTGCCAGGCTGACTCTCCTACGTCGTACCCCTGCCCCCCCAACCCCCCAGATCGGTGAGCTGTGGAAATCAACCTCCCAGTTCAACTTCGTTCGAGGCTGGTTTCAAAGGTGCTGACCATGTCGTCCCACACCACCCTGCACAGATCCTTGCTATATCTGAGGCCAAGCTTGAGTATAGACCCAGAGGCTTCCGGGGGTCACATCCCAGAAAGGCCTTGGGACAGACCTGTCACTATATGGACCAGAAGAGCCAACCTGCAGCTCCCAGGGGCAGGGTTCAGGAATGGGGTTGGCAAGGCCAAGGATCTTCAGCAAGCAATGTGGGACAGGGAGAACAGAGGGGTGGAGGAAGCTGTTTCTCGCAGGAGACAGGAAACAAGGGCAGAGGCCTGGGAAGGAGGCTCAGCAGGGGCTAGGAAAGCAATCGGGGACGCAGAGCGAGGCTGGGCTGAGGTAGAATGACAGAGAACTTGGGTTTCCTTATGGAGTCTTAGACGGGACCCTTTCAAGCACTGGGAGTTTCTCCAGGCGCGGACAGAGCTGGATCAGATGGGCCAGGGGTCCCCCGCTTCCTGGGCTGGGGGACCGAGCAGATCTAAGAACTGCGGGCACAGGGTTTGAAAGACTCAGGCCCTGAGGAAGTGGAGGGAATCCCTCAAGGGGAAGACTCGAGGGTCTGCGCTTTGGTGCAACAGGCAGGGCCTTCGGGGGTTCGGGGTAACTCTCCGCCACCGGGTCACCGGGTGGGTGGGCGGCGCCCGCCGGCCAGGGTCCGAGCGGAGCGGCGGACCGGGGCGCCGCCCCTCCGGGTCGGGGGGCGGGGCGTGAGGAGGGGGCGCGCGGACCCCGCCCCGCCCCGCCGGGGTTGAGAGAGAAAGAGAGAGAGAGAGGGGCCAGCCTCGCGCCCCCGGTTCCGGTTCCGGTCCGGCTCGCGCCCCTCCCGGACACTCACTGATTCGTGCCTCCAGAGTCTCCGGCTCCATCGCGGGCTCCATCGGCCACGGGCCCCGGGCCTCGGCGCCGCCCCCCGCCCCCCGGCCGCTCTCGCGGGAACTCCTCGGCTCCGCCCTCGGCCGGTTAAAGGGGCCGCGTCCAGCCCGCGGAGTCGGAAGGCGGCGCCGGGCCGCCGGGCACCATCGAGACGCAGGCGGAGCCGCCCAGAGCGTCGCCTCGCCGGCGCCCCTGCCCCTGGCGGCTGGCGGAGTCGCCGGTGGGGCCGGTCGGCGGCCTCGCAGCTCCGGGCGCTCGGGCGGGAGAGGAAAAGGAGAGCCTGGGGGTGGCGGGCGGCACCATAGAAACCCCGCGGGACGGCTCTAACTCAGTGAGCGTCACGCAGAGACCCGTGACCGCTTCCGGGACAACGCTCCGGAGCCATGTTTCTGAAGGGGCTCTGAAGTCACTTCCGGAGCCCTCAGGGGTACTTCCGCTTACGTAGGCACATGTCAAAGTCTCTTAAAAGGGCAACTGGGCCCCGTGGCCGCCGCGAACGCGACGAGGTTAAGCTAATGTTTGTTTAGCTCTTAAAGCCCCAGGCATTGTTCTGGGCAGTTTTTTTTTCCCCTTGAGACAAGGGTTCACTGTCTGCCCTGGCAGTCCTGAAGCTCGCTCTGTAGAGCAGGCGGGCGTGGAATTCCTGAGATCCGCCTGCTTCCGCCTCCCAAGTGCAGACACGAAAGGAGTGCGCCACCACGCCCAGCAAAGGGCTAAGGTTTTTGTTTTTTGTTTTTTGTTTTTTTAACCTATGAAACCACACTCAAATCCCGGGAATGAGTTTGCCTGAGGTCGCTTAGGGGTCGATGCTTGCACCAGGTACTGCCTTCTGCATTCAGCTTAGAAACTCGTGAAGAGCGCGCTGCATTTGGGTTATCCACAAGGCCAGATATATATCCCACCAGGGGATGATAACGCCAGCACTTAAAAGACAGAGACGATCGGAGATTATTAGTTCAAGGCCAGTGTGGGATGTCGTATCTCAAAGCACGCAACACTCACAAGGTGATGGGGAAGCTCGAAGGGGTGGCAAAATGAGAGGGTCTCTTTCCCCAAACTGGGATGGTGACGACGTCAGGCTCTTGTTTTGGGGGTAGTTTAGGTGGAAGCCAAAATGCGAGGTACTTTCACCCGCTTTTCCCCCCCCCCCCTGTCCTCTGCGGTCGCCTTGGGCAATTCTCAGGAATGCCAGTTTGCTCTCTGTAGCCTCTGGCGGCCGTCCGGGGAACTGGCTACTGTGCCCTCTCCAGCGAGCCTGTGCCAGGAAGAGTTAAAGAGCACCAAGGAACCGGCGAATCCAGTTCCGCGTGCCTGTGGCCTTGGAGAGGGATCAGTATTCACCTTGCAGAACCAGTTACCTCATTTCAGTCGGTTTTTCTTCTGAATTCAACTCTCAGCTGATTCTCAACTGCAACCTATAAGATACGTGGGGGGGGGAGGGGGGAGTAACAAGATGGGCTCCGCCTGCTTTGTTTTCTTTATTTTTAAAATTGTTAATGAAATAAAACCCAACCGCAGGCCGGGCAGTGACGGCGCATGCCTTTAATCCTAGCACTTGGGAGGAAGAGGCAGGCGAATCTCCCGAGTTCAAAGTCAGCCTGGTCTACAGAGCGAGTTCCAGGAAGGCCAGGGCTACACAGAGAAACCCTGTATCAGAAAACCAAAGCCCAAACAAAAACCCAAACTACATTTGCCAAATTGATTTATTTAGAGTCAGATCGCCACTCACGGGCACTTTTGGTGGTGCGACAGTGGCAGAGTCTCCTATAACTCTTACTTTGATCTCTGATCCTTCTTTCTCCACCTTCAGCGTGGATCACCACCCCTACAAGACAATAGGACTTATTGCAAGCTAAGCAACACGCTACCAATTGAGCGACATCCCCAGCTACTGCTGCCTCCATCTTTATAGCCCAAGCTGGTGATTTCTGTGGTACTGGGAGCCTTCATACAAACATGTTAGGCAGACATAACTAACTGAGCTCTAACCTCCAGCTGCCCCACAGTGTATTTCTTTGCACGGAGGTTTGCGTCCCTCCATGCCTCTGGGAAGTCTCATCCTGAGGCATTGCATCGCGTAAATCCCTGAGTTTCTTTTCCTGTTGCTGTGATTAAACTACTCTGATAAAAGCAACTTAAAGGAGACAGGGTTTGTGCTGGCCCACAATTCAAGGGGGGCGGGGGGAGAAATCAAGGCGGCAGCAGCTGGGCCCATCACAGCTGCAGCTGAGAAACGGCGAGGGCGAGAGTGTGGAATGAACGCTGCCTCCCCACCCTCTCTCCACTCACACAGTACAGGTTCCCCATCGGGGATGGTGCCGCCCACAGTGGGCAGGTCTTCCCACCTCAGTAAACTCGGGCAGGATAGTCCTCCTGAGGCACTCGCAGCAGCCAGTCACCCAGGTGATTGGAAATCTGTCAAGTTCACAGTACTAGCGGGCACAGTGTCCTGAGACCTAACCTAGTGGCTGGGGTCCAGAAGGTGCCGGGGTTCAGAGCATAGTACCTCAAACAAAGCATGGCGCCTGCCCACACTGAAGGGGTCTCAGAGTCTGCCGCACAGAGCGCAGGCAGACGCTAAATCCTCAGCCCCAAAGAGATTTTATTTACCTAGGAGGGGACAAGCAGGGGGACTGGCTGAGTGCCTCTGGATCAGGCAAAGTGAGCTGCAGGCGTCTCTGTGGGAGGGGTTTGTTTGTAAGGAGACAAAGAGGAAAGCCTGTGTTAGGATGACTCGGTAAATCCTAATTGGACATGTTCGACATGTCCGAGGAGCCGAATGTTGACTTTTGACTGCCGACCTTGGTGATCAGCCTCAGGAATGTATCCCGATGGTTTAGCAAAGGAGAGGGGATGGGGAAGGAAGACCTGTTGTCATGATTGCCGCGCCTGGGTCTGTCAGAAAGCCCTTCACACGCTGCCTGTGGATCTTCAGGAAACGCCAAGGAAGCCTGCTCACCTGTCGACCCTTTCTCCTACGTTTCCCCTCCAGGCAGGCCACAGTAACTGGAATTCTTGGGCTGGAGAGATGACTTCAGTGGTTAAGAGCTCTGACCCCTCTTCCACAGGTCCTGAGTTCAATTCCCAGCAACCATATGGTGGCTCACAACCACTTGGGAGGCAGAGGGAGGCAGAACTCTAAGTTAGAGGCCAGCCTACACAGCAAGTCCCAAGACAACCAAGGCTACATAGACCCTGTCTCAAACAAAACAGCATCTTTAAAAAATGATCACATGTTTATTTACATGGGTGTATACACTGTGGCACATGCGTGGAGGGCAGAGGAAGATTCCAGGAGTGGCTCTGTCCCTTGCTTTCAGACTCGGTTGGTGGCGGTGCTCCCTGAGCTGTCCCACTGGCTCCACACCAGCCTCTGCGGTGCTGCTGGCTATCAAACCCAGGGCGTTGTGCATGCTTGACAAGTCCGCTGTCTGCTGAGTTACACTCCCGATCTGGCATTTCATTATTCCAATGAAAGAAAGCTGCAAACAGTGGCAAGTGTAGGGTGAGACCTGCCCTTGTTCTCCCCTTCCCCAGAAGCACAGAGGTAACTGCACATCTGTCCTTGCCTCGCTAGAGCCACACGCTAGCACTTTATCTCCCTGCCACCTCGAAGGACAAGGATTCCAAGGACAGCAGGAAAGACTTGGAAAACCTCCAAGGACCTCCTTGCCTCTCTGTGACAGTCACAGCCGCCAGAGCGGAGGGGATGGAAGTTTTGCCACAGATGTACACAGTCTTAGAGGTGACAGAATCTTTGGCCTCCTCTAAGTGTCCAGAGCCTTTGGACCTTTTCTCCTCTTCCCCCCCACCCCCCACCTTCCAAAACAGGGTTTCCCTGTGTAGCTCCGGCTACAGTGGAACTCACTCTGTAGACCAGGCTAGACTCAAGCTTCGAGATCCACCTGCCTCTGCCTCTGCATGTGCCACCACCACCCCGCTGCTCTAGGATCTTTTGAAAAAATATATCTAGGATGAGAAATGTATTTACAGGATGAAGTGAAACTCAAGTTTTTTTGGAATGTAAAGTTTATAAAACAATTTAGGGAGATCTTTAAAAAAAAAAAATGAGACCAGCATGGTCTACATAGAGAGTTCCAGGTCAGCCAGGACCCTAGTGGAAGTGTCTCTCCTGTGTTCTCTCCCCAATCCCAACAAAGAGACCTAACTCCAGGACCAGCACTCAGAGGGAGGCAGATCTCTGTGAGTTCCAGGCCAATCAGGGATACATAGTGAGTTGTGTCTCTAAATAAATATATGTAAAAAAAAGAAGAAGAGGGAGGAGAAGGAGAGGGAGAAGGGGAAGGAGGAGAAGAGAGGCGGCAGCTAGAGAGATGGCTTCTGAGTTAAGATCATCTGCTGCCCTTCCTCTGGGCACCCGTGTCAGAAGGCCAACAATCACCTGTAGCTGAAGTTCTAGGGGATATGACATCTCCTCACACTCACCTGTACATGCACACACACACACACACACACACACACACACATCATTAAAAATACACCGGGCTGTGGCAGTGCACACCTTTACTCCCAAGGCAGGCAGATCTCTAAGTTGAAGACCAGTCTGGTCTATAGAGTAAGTTTCAGGAAAGTCAAGGCTACACACAGAAAACTTGTCTCATAAAAACTACTACTACTAAGCAAATGTTTAAAAATAAAAATTGAAACAATAAAAAAAATTTAAGCACAAACTTATATAGTTATTTAGTATGAGAAACAAGTTCCTATAAATATAAGCTTCGGAGGTGGACATGGTGGCTTCAGCACTTCGGAGGCTGTGACAGGAGATGCACTATGGGTCTGAGGGTAGCCTGAGTTACTTGGTGATTTCCAGGACAGCCTGGACTACAGAGTGAAATCTTGTCTCAAACCAGCAAACAAGACAAGAAAACAACCGAAGCCAAACCCCAGGCTAACCTACCACTGTGTGGGAGCTTGTGGTTGTTATTCGGGATAGGATCTCTGGAGCTAGTCTACCCCTCTGACTCATGGTCTTTCTGCTCAGTTGCCTAAGTTCTGGGGTTACAGGTCAATGGAGCCTACTCTGTTAGGATCATTTATTCAGAACAAGAGTTCTTCTCGACCTCCCGACATACTGCTAACTCCAGTCTTGTGCATTTTAGTGTTGCATGCTTGTCCTGTAGCATGTTTTCATTGCATTTCCCGGGAGAGAAAGATCAATCAGCCTTTGTGGACAGTTGATCAAAACATGTATGGGGTTGGTAGCTCAGTCACGAGGGCACTGGTTGCCAAGGTTGCCAACCTGATTCCATGTCTGGGTCCCACATGGTGGAAGGAGAGACCTTTCTTCCTCCCTCCCTCCCTCCCTCCCTCCCTCCCTTCCTTCCTTCCTTCCTTCCTTTTCTTCCTTCCTTCCTTCTTTCCTTCCTTCGAGTTGTCCTCTGACCTCCAGATGGCACTCCAGTACCGCCCCCATAATAATAAATCTGTTATAAATGGCCTTCCCCTTATCCCATGGAACATTTTAAGCTGCTTGTGGCTGGGATCTGGGTTATGAAAGAGCCCTGTCTTGACTTCCTACAGCGTTCCTAGGCCCCTCTCCCAGCACAGGCTGCAGTGAATGAAGTCAAACAACTGGTCCAAATCCGATTCACACCCATGACTTTCTCCTCAGTCTCTTAGATCTGAACCCGTAATCCTTTTAGGCCTAGGAACTGCATACAGCCTTGGAGAAGGGTTGAGCAAACTGTGAACTCTTCAGATCAACCAAACCCAGAAATCCAACCCATTTTGATGTGGGGAAGTCCTCCGCCTAGCGTGGGTCGTGCTAATTTACACGGCCATACTGGTGGGCTGTCGTGAATCGTGCCTGGCTAGGGGAGATCTGACCGATTTGAGTATCGATCGGCTTCAGGCTCGCCTGGAGAATGGAGACTGTAACAGGCATTTCGGAAGACATTATGGATAACCAAGCATGATGGTCAGACCTGTCCCTCCAGCTACTCAGGAGATCCTGCTGGGACTAGAGTGGGTTCAAGGCCAGCCTGGTGGCATAGTTAGGTCTCATCTGTAAATAAATAACATACACAAAAACGCTGGGGGTGTACCTTAGAGCTAGGGCCCCACCTAGTGAGTCTGAGGCCCTAGGTCCCTTCCCCAGTACTGCAGGATGACCCTGCCAGAAATCGCTGTCCGAAGTGCTGAGTTCAGGGATCGCCATCCGGCCTTGCTTACAAAGGTCGGAGACAAGAAACAACCCAAGTGGGCTGGCGAGATGGCGCAGCAGAAAGAGGCTCTTGCTGCCAAGCCAGCACTTGGGAGGCAGAGGCAGGTAGGTCTCTGTGAGTTTGAGGCCAGCCTGGTCTACAGAGCTAGTGCTAGGACTACCAAGGCTACACAGAGAAACCCTGTCTCAAAAAACCAAAACCGGGGCTGGAGAGATGGCTCAGTGGTTAAGAACGCTGACTGCTCTTCTGAAGGTCACGAGTTCAAATCCCAGCGACCACATGATAGCTCACAACCATCCGTAATGAGATCTGATGCCCTCTTCTGGGGTGTCTGAAGACAGCTACAGTATACTTACATATAATAAATAAATAAATCTAAAAACAAAACAAAACAAAACCACCAGCAGCAGCAGCAACAAAATGATCCAGAGTGGATGTGGGTCAATTTTCAGGGTATATTGTTTTTATGTATTTGTGTATTGTTTGTTTGGGTTTCAGGCAACCCAGACTGGTCTAGAACTTGCTATGTACCTATGACAGATCTGATCGTTCTATCGCTACCTCCCGAGTTCTGGGATTGCAGGCGTGTGTCACCGCACCAGATTAAGAAGGAATAGAACCCGGGTGCAGCATAGCCCGGGTGCTTGTTCTTTATAGTGTGGCTGGCTGTTAGATGCTCCTGGGAAGGAAGCAGGAGATGGTATGGGCTTCTGGAGGTCTGCCGGCTGAGGCCAGCCTTGTTTCTCCTTTTAAGCTGACTGTGATAGTTTGAACGAGAACAGATCCTATAGGCTCACGTAATTGAATGCTTGGTCCCCAGTTGGTGGAACTGTTTGGGAAAGATTAGGAGGTCTGGGAAGTGGAAACATTAAGGGTTCTTTGGAAAGTCAGTTGTGTTGGATGGTGTGTTGCTGGGACAAACATGTGAAGGAACGATTAGCGGAAGCAGACACAGGTGAAAGGCTAAGACAGACTTGTAAAGGAACGTTTTACTGAAGCAGAGACGGGAGAAAGGGTGTTCTGCTAAAGCAAACATGTGAAAGGACACGTGGTAGGGGCTGGAGAGATGGCTCAGCGGTTAAGATCACTGACTGCTCTTCCAGAGGTCCTGAGTTCAATTCCCAACAACCACATGGTGGCTCACAACCATCTGTAGTGGGAGCTGATGCCCTCTTCTGGTGTGTCTGAAGACAGCTACAATGTACTCATATGCATAAAATAAATAAATAAATCTTTAAAAAAATAGGTTTTGAAATAAAGTTACAGGTGTGGCTTTGTGGGAGGAGGTGTGTCACAGGACATGGGGGTGTGGGCTTTGGTCTGCCTGCAGATCACAATGTAGAGGTCTCAGCTCCTTCTCCAGCACCATGCCGACTGCTTCCCACCATGACACTCATGGGCTAACCCTTTGAAACTATAAACCCCCAATCAAATGCTTTCTTTTTAAGCCTTGGTCATGGTATCCCTTCACCGAAACAGAACAAGATAAACTGTGGGAGGCGTTTTTTTTGTCTTTGTAAAAATGATTTGTTTTACATGGAGGCTGGGAGAGGGTGTTATCCCCTGAGCTGGGGTTACACATGGTTGTGAGTCACCTAATGTGGATATTGGAAATCGAACTCTGGTCCTTTGCAAAGGCAGCAACCTCGTTTAACTGCTGAGCCATCTCTTCAACCCCATGAAGTATTTTTAAATCCCATACATGCCTTTATTTGTTTTTGGGTTTTGTCTGTTTTGAGGCCAACACTCTGCAATTTACAAGCCCAGTTCTTGTTTCCTGCTAGGTTATTCTCTTAGTGGCCACCAGGGGGCAGCAAACACTTTTTCCTGATTTTTTTTTTTTTTACACGTGGTGGCAGCATTGGCCCTGAAAGGTGGTGACTGAGCTCTGTTGGCAGGACTGCAGACTTCAGTGTTGAGGGCTGGGCTGGGGTGCAGTCTGAGCCCAGGCTCCAGGTCTGATCTCTAACAACATTAAAAACTAAAATAAAATGGCCCAGAGGTTGGAGCCTGCAAGGCAAAGCTGCCACTGTGAACTTTACCTCTGACCCCTAATTTGTAGAATTGCTTCACTGATATATAATTCATGTGCTGTACAGCTCGCCCAATTAATGTACAAAATGTTCTTTTTAAATATGACATCATTAAATTTAAAATAGTATACCTTTAAACTATTTTTTTTGTTTGTTTGTTTTTGAAACAAAGTCTTACTGTGTAGCACAGGCTAGACTGGAATTGACTTTGTAGCCCAGGTTGGTCCCAAACTCATGGCACTTGTATTACTCAGGGTCCTCTAGAGGAACAGAACCAAGAGAAAGAAGCTGGGTTGTAGTGGTGCACGCCTTTAATCCCAGCACAGGGTCCAGGGAGGCAGAGGCAGGCAGACCTCTGTGAGTTCAAGGCCAGTCTGGTCTATAGAGCAAATTTCAAGATAGTCAGGGCTAAACAGTGAGGCCTTGTCTGGGAACACCCCCCCCCCAAAAAAAAAAAAAAAAGCTAATAGCATGAATATTTAAATGGGATTTATCAGATTGGCTTATATGACAGGTTAGATGAGACTTTTCAGGGAGTAGACACAGGTATGTATGTAGCCCCAGCAATGGGCGTCTGTATGCTGGCGAGCCCGAGAAGCCATTGTGGCTCCACAGGGCTGGGTGCCGCAGCCGTCCCAGAGAGCTGGAGGATTCCTGGAGAACTGCTGGTCTTGAGTCCACTCTGGAAGCCTGGAGAAGCTGATGTCAGCCAAGAAATGCAGCAGAGGCGGCCACAGCAACATAGCAGGTGACTCGCCATGGAGACGCCAAGGCAGTGAAGCAAAGAGTAAAGCAACCTCCCTCCGACCTCCTTTACCAAGACCAGCACTGAAAGGGGCAGCCATGTTTAGGGCCGGTCTTCCTACTGTGAAATAACAGGGTCAAGGAGGTCTCACGTAGGTGTGCCCGGCGGCTTGCTTCAATGTTGACTCTAGATTCAGCCAAACTGACAATCAGGATTAACCATGAGAGCTGTCCCCCTGTCTCAGCCTCCAGTGTGCTGGCACCAGCCACGAGAGCCCTCAGAGTCGGCTTTCATTCTAACATTTAAAGTGCCCAATCCAGGGGCACTGTTTACAGCTACCGTGTGGACAGCCATCCCTGTCAGCTATTTCCAAACAGACGCTGTAGCCTGACTCCCCACTCTCCCTTCCCCCCCAGGGCCCTGGGAATGTCTAATCCACTTCCTGTCTCCATGAATCGCCTATTGTAAACACGGTCCAGCGGGACTTGTTCTGTGGGAGCCCTTTTCCGTCTTCCTGCTTTCGCTGGCTGTGTTTTCAATGTGACAGCAGGTGCCGGTGCTAGGTAATTTTTCATGGCTGAATAATGTTCTACTGTGTGGCTAAGTCTTGTGTTGACAGACGCTGGAATGTTTCAACCTTCTGCCCCTTGTGTTGCTGTGAGCACAGCTGAACTCCCGTGGTGGTTCATGTCTGTGATTGTAGCACCTGAGAGGCTGAGGCAGGAGGGTCAGGAGTTCAAGGCCAGCCATAGATACATAAAGGGTTCCAGGTGAGCCAGGCATGGTGGAGCACGCCTTTAATTCCAGCACTTTGGAGACAGCGGCAGGAGGTTCTCTGTGAGTTCAAGACCAGCCTGGTCTACAAAGCAAGGACCAGGACAGCCTGGATTATGTAAAGAGACTTTGTGTCAAAACAAACAAATCAATGTTCCATATGAGTCTGGCCTACAGGAGACCCTGTCTCTAAAGCAAGCCAACAAACAAACAAACAACAACAAAACCAAAGCAGCAAACCAGGTGACATCATCCTGAAATGCACTGAGATCCTCAAATGGCAAGGTTTCTTCCTCTTGGTTGGCTAAGGATGAAGGAGAGGGAGTGGCCAGAAGATTCTAGAATTCTGTAGGGACAAGGGCAGGGCAGTGGAACTTTAGCCTGTGAGATTTTAGTAGAGCAGGGGCAGGTGGCAGAGGGGAAACTGAGACCCCAAGATCCCCTGGATGCTGAGCCTGGCAGGTGGCCACACCCACGCCCTCCCTTTGCAGCTGGGGAGAGAGGGTTGTATTGCCACTCATCCAGGGAAACGACCAGCAACCCCTCCACCCCCCAGCAATTGATGAGCATTTGACAGTAATACTCTACTGATACAGGGACAGGCCTGTGATCAGTCAGCCAGGGCCAGCCTGTTAGCCAGGAACCACAGCACAAGCTCCTACTAAGTGCCAGCCTTGGAAAGCCAAACCTACTGCGTCTGTGACAGCTCTGTAAAGTAAAAATTTGTTTTTTAAAGATTTATTTATGTATTTAATGTATGTGAGTACATTGTTACTGTCTTCAGACACATCAGAAGGTGGCATCGGATCCCATTACAGATGGCTGTGAGCCACCATGTGGTTGCTGGGGATTGAACTCAGGACCTCTGAAAGAGCAGTCAGTGCTCTTACCCTCTGAGCTGTCTCTCCAGCCCCTGAAGTAGATATCCTACAGATACCTTCCAGCGGAGACATCTGTCCCACCTGGTCTGCTGGGCACAGCCAATCAAGACGCAGAATCAGAGCTGAGGGTGGCGCATGCCTTTGATCCCAGCACCCGGGAGGCAGAGGCAGGTTGGCTTGTGTGAGTTCGAGGTCAGCTAGGTCTACAGAAAGAGCTCCAGAACAACCAGGATGACACAGAGAAACCCTGTTTTAGAAAGGAAAACAAACGAAAAAACCCAACTTTCTTTAAATATTGAAAACTGGTATTTTGGAGCCCGTTTCCTGTGTCCCACTGTGAGAACAGATCTCTGAAGTGAACACTTCCAAAAGAGCTGGACCTATTTACTTTAGGCTCCCTCCCTGGGAGCCCTACAGACTTTGATTCATTCATTCGCTCATTCATTCATTCAGTCAGTCAGTCAGTCAGTCAGTCTGTCTGTCTGTCTGTGTCAGGTTTGGGACATGGGTGAAGGGGCACAGCCTTGTCCCTCTCCTGCTGCTCAGGATAGAAGTTCTTTCTAGATTCCCATCTTCATTCCCCGAAGGCAGCCGGGCAGCCGGGCATCAGGAGGCAATTGGCCCCTCTCTGGTCCTCCTGCTGTGTGGCCCTGACACAGCCATCTACACGTCTGAGCCTCAGTTTCCATATTCACTCAGTGAGTATAATGGCAGTCTCTGAGAGGGCAGGTGAGGGTCAACTGAAGCAATGGGCACAGCATGTGGCAGACGGGAGCCCCTGAGAAGCCAGCTCTTTTCTCTCAAAAAGTGGTGTGGAGCGGGACATAGTGGCACATACCCATAATCCCAGAACTTGGGAGGCAGAGGCAGGAGAATTACAGAGTTTGAGGCCAGCCTGGTCTACAAATTCCAGAACAGCCAGGGCTACACAAAGAAAACCTGTCTCAAAAAACTAAAAACAACAACCACAAAAAAACCAAGAGGAATGTGGAACAGGGCCCTTTCTTGTGGGAAAAAAAAAAAATGCTTGTGGGGGAAGAGGCAGGAAGGAGTCAGCCATCGTGACAAGATGCCAGGCAAAGGCAGCTCATGGATGGAAGGGGAAGGGATTGGGACTCACTGGGGGTTGCGGGGGGAGTGTGTGTGTGTGTGTGTGTGTGTGTGTGCCTTCCATCATGGTGGCTGGAGTTGCACTTTGGGAACCCGAGGTAGTTGGCTACACTGGAGTCAGGAAGCAGAGATGAACACTGGAGCCCAGCTGGCTTCCCCTCCCCCACTTCTCTATGCATTAGGAACCCTAGTCCATGAGCTGGGACTGCCACGGATAGAGATGGAACGTATTGAAAGCCCATGATGGAAATTACGCTGCTTTAAGCTTACAGAGGCAAATGCCTTTGCGTATCTTGACCCATCAGTTGTGAGTGGCGATGGTTTTGGTGACCCGGTATGCGAAACTTTCAACCAGTTTGGGAGGAAATAAGGAAAATGATTATTTTGCTGGTTGGCTGCTCTTAGCATCTCTGGATAAATTGATAAAGGATAGGAATGAGCTCCGTGATAAAGGGTGTGTCTTCCCTCCTCAACCAGATCTCTCTGGAAAACTCCCTCAAGCACTTCCAGAAATGTATCTCCTGGGTGACTCTAAAATGTGTCAAGTTGGTGAAGATTGAGTATCTCCCTATATGGGCAGCTGTGATGGCGAATATTGATCGTCATCTTGATTGGATCTGGAGTCCACTTAGATGCCTGCCTCTGGGTGGTCCTGTGAGAGTATTTCCAGGGAAGATGGAGGGAGGGAGAAGCCCCTCAGAGTGGGTGAGAGTTTCTAGCAGCCCTAGGAGGAAGCATCGAGGCTGCCATTGCCCGCCCAGCACTGCTTCTTGCTGGTGTGTCCCTCTCGTACAGACAGCAATCCAGCTTCTTGGGGTTTTGAACTTGGGTTGAAGACCAGTGGCTCTCCAGGAGTCCTCTAGGCCTTCGGCACCAGGTCGGGTCTGTGGGCTCTGCAGTTCAAGGCTCTCCGGCTCTCTATCATGCAGACAGCCATTGTTGGACCACCCAGCCCCTATCCTGTAGACAAATCTGATAATCCTCCTGTTCTGATGATTCCGTTCCACCGGAGGACCATGACTAACATGGCACCTGTGGGCTTTGTGTGGGCACAGGCAGGCCCAAGTCCCAGGACCAGCTCTCAATAGGAAGAAAGCTTGCCGGTGGCCTTGAGTGTTGGAAGTAGACCCGAGGCCCTGGCTGGGGGAAGCTTCCTGTGATGAGGGCCATGCTGGGCCTCTGCTTGTCACGCGAGGAAGGCAGGTGACCACCTGTCTCTCCCTGATTCAGAGAGACACCTTGCCACTCCAGTGTTTGCGGAGGGCCAGGGTGGCACGTGGGTCAGGCTGTAATCTAGGTCTGTCTCTGATGCAACCAGGTATCTGCTTTCTCGCTCCGCTGTGATGGGTCCAAGGGACAGGGGACTCCATTGTCCGAAGGGATTGGGTGGCCTGGCCCTGAGAGGAGTAGCCAGGCTCACGGCTAAGGCTGCAATCCCAGAGGAGAGGTACTCTTACCCTTTGGTTTCCTTCCTCCCTTCCTTCTCTCTCTCTCTCTCTCTCTCTCTCTCTCTCTCTCTCTCTCTCTCTCTCTCTCTGTGCACACATGCACATACATAACTAGGTGGCCACATGGAGTCTACATGTGCACGCGTGCGTGTGTGTGTGTGTGTGTGTGTGTGTGTGTGTGTGTGTGTGTGAAGGTCAGAGGTTAATCTCAGGTGCCATCCACGTTGGATTTTTGTTTGTTTGTTTGTTTAGTTTTGTTTGAGACAAGGTCTCAGTATGTACCCCTGGCAGGCCTGGAACTTACTGTGCAGACCACAGAGATCCACTTGCTTCTGTCACCTGAGTGCTGAGATTTTAGCTATGTGACACACCTTGACATTATCGTTGTTTTGAGACGGGGTCTCTCACTGGGACTTGGGACTTGCTGAATAGGCTGGCTGGGTGTCCAGCAAGCCCAGTGACCTTCCTGTCTCTGCCTCCCAAGAGCTGGGATTCAGAGCATAGACCCCACTTAGGTGCTGGGAATCGCACTCAGGGCCTCCTTCTTTAGCAGATACTTTTTTTGACTAAGCCATCTTCTCAGCCTTCTCTTTGTTTCTGTTTTGTTTTGTTTTGTTTTTGTTTTTTTTTTAGACAAAGTGTCACTATGTAGCTCACACTGGCCGCAAACTCACAGGCGCCCTGCCCCTGCTGGGGAGTACAGCATGCCACCACACCCTGCCTACCTTTGAATCCAGCTCTGCCTAGCAAGGAACTCAATCTGGTTGAGGAAGCCTTCCAGATGGAGGGATCAACATGTACAGAGAAAAGATCCTGAACCCAAGAGATGAGGAAGTGGCCAAGGAACTGGGGTGACACGAGGCTACAGGGAAAACAAGCCCGATGACATGTCCCTTGTCAGCCAGGGGCGATGGTGGATTTTGTCCTGAGTACAAGAAGCAGAAACTGGAAGGCTTAAAGCAGCAGGATGTGGCGCTGCCTGCCATTCAGTCTACAAGAATGGCAGGGGTGGTTGGAGGAGCGTGGGCGGGGCTGGAGGGGCGTGGGCGGGGCTGGAGGGGCGTGGGCGGGGCTGGAGGAGTGTGGGCGGGGCTGGAGAAGGGGAACAGTGCATGGCTGGGGTCCTAAACCCTTCCTTCAACTTTCCCTGCTTTCTCTCTCCCTCAAGGCGAGCCCTGATTCCAGTAAGGTAGGATGACCCAGAGACCTGCAGGTCCTAGGGTCGGGCAGGGTGGCCCGCAGTGAGGACTGGAAAGACCCACCGCAGAGCCTGTAAATGAGGTCAAGGAAAGGCAATCCTTGGGCCTGTGAGGCAAGCCTCTGGACGTGTTTGCTTTGAGTCTGCTCCAGTAGCTGTAACAAGACACCGGAGACTAGGTGATTTATAAAGAACAGAGGTTTATTCAGTTCATGGTTCCGGAGACTTGGAGGGCAGAATGTGGTGGTTAGCGTCCATTTGAAGAGCTCTAGAATGTGACAGGAATAAATCTCTGGGCCTGTGAGGGTTTCTGCAGGGTTAATTAAAGGCCGGCACCACCATCCCACAGGCAGGGGTCTTGGACTGAATCCAGAGAAGAAAGTGGGCTGAGCAACGGCACCCTCTGCTTCCTGCCTCTGTGTGTCATGTGACCAGCTGCCATGCCGTCTCTGTCTCTGCTATGATAGACTGTATGTACCCTTGAACCACAAGTCTTTCTTCCTTCAGTTGGTTTTGCCAGGTATTTGGTGATGGTGACAAAAAGGTAACTTTTTTTTTTTTTTGGTTTTNTGCAGGGAATCTGATATGGGACCCTTAAGGGGGGTCGAGACCCATAGGTTGAGAACCACCATTCTAGACGCTGTCAAGCCGACAGTCTTAACCATCACATCCCATTAAGCTGTTCTTTTTTTTTTTTTTAATCTTTTTTTCTGGGATTTTTTTTTTTTTTTTTTTTTTTTTTTTTTTTTTTTGGTTTTTCGAGACAGGGTTTCTCTGTGTAGCCCTGGCTGTCCTGGAACTCACTCAGTAGACCAGGCTGTCCTCAAACTCAGAAATCCTCTGCCACATGCCTCCCATGTGCTACCAACGACCCGGCCCCTTCTCTTCTTATAAAGCCACAGATGCCACCCTGTGAGGTCACGCTTTCAAGCCAGCCTCACCACCTGCTAACCTCAGCATCCATAGAGTCGATTGCCTGCACTGGACCTGTCTAGGGGCTTGCTCAAACCACATCAGAGACCCATGACAGACAGCTGGCTGGCCTCTCAGGCTGGAGGAGCAGGCTGGCTGAGCAGGGGAATCTTTTCTCACATCAAATAGCTGCTCAGCCCGCACAGGGGTTGGTCCCAAGTTTATCCCTCACACACTTCCTCCCCGGAAACCTCCGCGCCCACCCTACAGTTTCTGCTTTCCCCATGAGCAAACTGAGGCTCAGAGACACTGAGTGATTTGCCCAAGGTCACACAGTGGTGGAAGGCTTCCTAGGTCCTGAGGTTAACGTTCCCGAAGGAAAACCATGGGAGTGAAGGACTTTTCCATACCCATGGGGGCCGGCACACACAGGACCTAAGCCCTGGTTCTGCCGGAGAGGCCTGGCCTGCTGGCATGAGCCATTGATCTCCCGCACCCATGAGCAGGAGTGTTGGCTGTCACAGTGTCAGCCATTGGAATCTTTCTCCTTCCGCATGCTGAGGCCATGAGGAAAGACACTGTCTCTCTAAGGAACGCCATCTTCCTGGTTGGGCAGAATGTCGCTGGGCGCATGTTCATGGTAGATTCACACTCATCGCCTTGCTGGACACAGGGCCTTTTCCTCTCAGGGGAACCTCATGAGGAATCCCCCACACCAAAGAAGGTGGACTTCGTTTTTAAAAGATAACCTTGAACTTCCATTCCCCTACCTTCCCCCAAGGTCTGGGGCTGCAGGATTGTGCCACCTGGAGCCTAGTTTGTGCTGTGCTGGAGAAGGGAATCTGGGCTTCATAGATGCTAGCAAGCATCCCAGCCAATGAAGCTATACCCCTAGCCTGACATTTATTTCCCGAAGCAGAGTCTAAGTATAAAGTTCACCTTGGCCTCGAACTTGTGACAATCCCCCTGCCTACATATCCTGAGTGCTGGGATTTCAGGTGTATTGCCACACTTGGCAGTGATGACTAATCTTGTTTGTTTGTTTGAGACAGGGTTTCACTGTGTAACCCTGGCTGTCCCCAAACTCACTCTGTAGACCAGGCTGGTCTTGAAGTCACTATGTCTAGCCTTGTGATGCTTAATCTTGGCAGTTTACTTAACTGGACTGAGAACTGTATCAGGATGCGTAAGGTGTACTTCTGGGTGTGTCCATGGAGAGCATGCAGGTGGGTTAGATCTTGAGGACTCTGTCTTGATCAGAGAGTTAGTGTCCTGATGGATTCACGGTTTAACAGCATTGCTGGGGAAAGGAAGGGCTGATCCTGCTTTGAGAAAGTGGGTTACTGAAAGTATGGCCTGGGGATTGAGGGTGGGGGAAGAGCTAGTTTGGGCCCCTTCCTGTATTCTGATTTTATTTTCTTCCTGTCTCTAGATGGTAAGAGCCTTCCCCCACCGTATGCCCTGCCTCATGCCATGATGTCTTGCCCAAGTTCAAGGAATCAGGCAACCTTGAGCTGGACCCTCTGAAACCTTGAGCTCAAACCAACATTTTTTCCTTACATTAGTTACTTATCTCGTTGCTGTGATAAAATGCCCTGAAAGGGGGCTGAAAAGATGGCTCAGCATTGACTGCTCTTCCAGAGGTCCTGAGTTCAATTCCCAGCAACCACATGGTTGCTCCCAATCTGTAAATGGGACCTGACACCCTCTTCTGGTGTGTCTGAAGACAGTGATAGTGTACTCATACATAAAACAAATAACTTAAAAAAAAATACACTGAGAAAAAACAACTTGAGGAAGGAAGGAAGGGTATATTTGGGCTACCAGTTCGAGGCTACAGTCCAATATGGTGGGGAAGGCCTGGTGACAAGTGCTCACACGGCTGGTCACATTGCATGTGCAGTCAGGAAGCAGAGACCCAGCTGCCGCTGCTCAGCTCAGTTCTCTTTCCTATGCAGCTCAGAGCCCAAGCCCAGGGGATGGTGCTGGGCAGTTTTAGGGTGAGTCTCCCCCTTTCTGTTAACCTCACTAGTTGTACTGGCTAGTTTTGTGTCAGCTTGACACAGCTGGAGTTATCATAGAGAAAGGAGCTTTAGTTGAGGAAATGCCTACATGAGATCCAGCTGTGGGGCATTTTCTCAATTAGTGATCAAGGGGGAAAGGCCCCTTGTGGGTGGGACCATCCCTGGGCTGGTAGTCTTGGGTTCTATAAGAGAGCAAGCTGAGCAAGCCAGGGGAAGCAAGCCAGTAAAGAACATCCCTCCATGGCCTCTGCATCAGCTCCTGACCTGCTTGAGTTCCCGTCCTGACATCCTTTGGTGACGAACAGCAATATGGAAAATGTAAGCTGAATAAACCCTTTCCTCCCCAACTTGCTTCTTGGTCATGATGTTTGTGCAGGAATAGAAACCCTAAGACACTAGTCAACATAGTTCCTCACAGGTGTGCCTCGCTTGTCTCCTGGATGATTCTAGAACAGTGGCTCGTAGCCTTCCTGATGCTGCTACCCTTTGATACAGATTCCCACATTCCCCAAGCCATAAACTTATTTCATTGCCACTTTATAACTGTACTATGCTCCTGTGATGAATCATAATGTGAATATCTGATATGCAGGGAATCTGATATGGGACCCTTAAGGGGGGTCGAGACCCATAGGTTGAGAACCACCATTCTAGACGCTGTCAAGCCGACAGTCTTAACCATCACATCCCATTAAGCTGTTCTTTTTTTTTTTTTTTTAGCACAAACACGTTTATTTACTAACCAAAGGAATGATCCTGGGTAAACCAAGTTTGACATGGAGTTCCCTGTAAAGTGTTTAAGAGAACTCAGCAGTCATGAAAAATAAAACCAAAGAAGTGAAGCCATCTGTTGTTTATGACTGCTCATTGAATTGAGCATATTCACTCTGGCAGCTAACTCCTGTCCAGGATGACGATGGAGCCCTCATTGCACCTTCTCATAGACCCGAGTGCAGGTGGCGTTGTTCATGACACACTCCACAATCATCTTCCCATCCTTCGGTTTTCTTGTTATTGTGCTCTCCTTCCCGTCCCATTGCTGGTGCTGGACCAGGGCACCGTCTGTGAAGGTGCAGACCGTCTCAGTTTTTCTTCCATCAGCCGTAGTTTCATCAAACTTCTGTCCCAGGGTACAAGAGAACACAGTCGTCTTCACCGTGCTCTCGGTTTTGACGGTGATGTTGTCGCCATCATAAGTAATGATACAGTCTGGCTTGGCCATGGCAGCCATCTTCCTAAGAGCCAGTCCTACTCCTAGCTCTTTCATGTACTCCTCAAAGCCGTGGCTTTCCATCAGGCGCCACTTCCCTTCGAGATCCTTAAGGCTGGCCATGGCGGGCGGGAGGGAGGGAGAGCACAAAAACAGCAGAGACGCGGTGGCGAGGGGGCTGTCCATTAAGCTGTTCTTGAAGGTATTTTGGACCCAGCAAGCCCAAAAGTAACTAATATATTCTTATAATTAAAGTTTAACTGGGCATTGTGGTGCAGACCTTTAATCCCAACACTCAGGAGGGAGAGGCAGGTGGATCTCTGTGAGTTCTAGGCCAGCCTGGTCTACAAAGGAAGTCACAGGACAGTCAAGACTACACAAAGAAACTCTGTCTCAGGAAAACAACACACAAACAAATGATACATAGTCTTTCTGTGTATCTCATGTTGGTCCTGGAGGCTGGCCAAGAACTCAGAGTGAACCTTCAGCCTCAGCCTCCAGAGTGTTAAGGTTTCAGCGGTGAAGCCACCACAGTCCCTCCAGGTGCTTTGAGCTCCATCGCACAGATGAAGAAACTAAGAATCTACATGTCCTGCCCCAGTCATTGCAGACGACAGAGCTGGGGCTTGACATTTGCTCTCCCGATGCCCGAAGCTTCCGGTTCCCCACCCACACCAGCTTCCTCTGTCCCTCTGTCCTGTCCCTCTAAAAGAAGATGTTGCTCTAGAGTGGACTGGGAGGGTGCAGGCTGGTATCATGAAGGTGTGGCTCTGTTTGTTTTTTAGGAGGAGAGGAAAGGAGAAGAGAGAGGCAGCAAATCTCTGGTGTCTCAGGACCAAAGTCCCCCAACAGCCGGTGGCCTGTGGGCAAGAGGAACTGGAAATGGAAGGATCGAGTGCCCCATTAGGCTCAGCAGGCAGGGTGCCCTGGACCTCTAACCCCAAAAGGGTTCAGATGATTTAATTAACAATTTGAATGTATGTGTGTGGCTGACTGCATATATGCCTATGAACTACATGTGTGCCTGGTGCCTGCTGAAACCAGAAAAGGGCCTTGGATCCCCTGGAAGTGCAGTGACAGATGGTTGTGAGGGTCCACGTGGACAGAGGGAGCTGAGCCTGGGTCCCCATGGCCAGATCTTGAGAGCAGCTCAGCTAGAGCCACCTCAGATGTACGCAGACCTGATTTTGTTCTGTCTCACCCACCAGCCACCGTGCCCCAGGCTAGGAGAAGTACCTCCACAGACAGGCGTATAAGGGTTCACTCGCCCAGGGGCTCAGGAGCCGGAGGCAGGAGGATCAAGAGCTCCAGGCCAGCCTAGGCCACATAGCGAGACCCCCATTTCAAAAACTCAAGACCAGGAGCTGGGGGGGGGGATGGCTCAGCTGATGGAACATTTACTGTACAAGCATGAAGGCAAGAGTTTGGCTCCTGGAACCCACAAAAAGTTAGTGGGATCCTGGAACCCACGGAAGGTCCAGTGAGCTGGTGGCCTGCCTATGGGCCCAACCTGCCTCAACAAATAAGGTAGAGGGCGATCCAGGAAGATGTCCAAGTTCAAGGCTTGAGCCTCTGCACATACACACACCCACTACACTACATATATGTGTGCCCACACACATGCAAACATGCATGTGCATTGACACTGACACCGCCACACCTGCTTGTGGAAAAATAAACCCACAGCACCTCTCGAACTCAAACCCACTCAGTACACAGCTCTGTGAGACTAAGCCCGGGGACAGGGTTCTTCTCCCCCTGAGCAGAGCTTCTCTCCCCAGAGAGAGAGTATTTATCTAGTTCTGGGGAATGTAGAGACTTAAGAGAAAAGATTTCTCGCCAGGTGTTGTGGTGGCATGCCTTTAATTTTAGAATTGGGGGTGGGGAGAGGGGGCAGAGACAAGCAGATCTCTGAGTTTGAGGTCAGCCTAGACTACATATGGAGTTCCAGGAAAGTCAGAGCTATGTAAAGACACCATGTCTCAAAAAAAAATTATATTTCTCACAGTTTCTGTAAGAATCCTAGAAGGGGCTGACAAGCCTGTCATGCCTCTGGCTCAGGTCTCTTACCAGGCTGCATTGAGCTGGCCGTTCCCGGCCAAAGTGGGGTCAGACCCAAGGGCAAGAGCCCCCGTGTGGCTTGTGGCTGTGCGGATGGAGACTTAAGTTCTTTGGCCCACAAGCCTTTTCATCAGGATCCTTACGACAGGGCCATGCTGCTTGTACCAGAATAAGGATGGGAAGAATGGTCCTCTGGTAATATTGCTGTCTTAATCCATTTTTTGCTACTATATCAGAATATCTCATATCAAGCAGAGTATTAACAAGAGATGTTTACTCTCTGTGTCCCGGAGGCTAGGGAGTCCGTGAGGATGCCACCGTGCCACCGCACCAGGCTAGGGTCCTTGTGCTGTGTCATAGCTGAGAACAAGAGGACATATGGCAGGCAGAGAGGAAGTTGGGCCCAGCCCATGCTTTTATTAGGAGCCCATTCTGGCATTGATCTATAAGGTGATTAGGTGGCCTAATTGTCTCTTCAAGGTCGAGCCTCATAATTTGACCCAATGGCATTTATTTTTCTGACATTAAGTCTTCCGTAGCCCAGGCTGGCCTTCATCTACCATGTTGCCAAAGATGACTTTGAACTCTTGATCCTCTCAAGCCTAGACTAACAGGCCTGCACCACTGTGCTCAGCTGAAGACAATGAGTTCACCTCGAGCTTTGGGGCAAACGTTCAGACCCCAGCACTGGCCTTGGCTGTGACAGCCCATCACTGCTGAATAATAACTCTTTCAGTTAGAAGCGAATCACAGGTCCAGTGATGAGAGCGGAGTTGATCTCACAAAAGTGTGCACGTAGGGGCTGGAGCCCTCTGGGGGAGATGGCTCAGTGTGTAAGAGCACTTGCTCTGAGAACATGAGGATCGGAGTTCAAATCCCCCGCACCCACAAGACTGTGCATGCCTCCTCTGACCACTGGAGGGTGGAGACAGGGGCATGCTTCGAGCTTGCTGGCCATCCAGCTTGGCCAAAAGGAAGAGCTTGTGGCTCGGTGAGATCTGATTCAAGGCATAAGGCAGGGCAGTGGAGGAAGCACTCGAGGTGTTCCTCTGGCTTGCATGCATGCATGTACCACACACACATCCACACACACACATACACACATGAACACAATTGATATAAAATACACATGCAACCTTGGCTTGGTTACACACTTGTAATCCCAGCACCTGGAAGCCTGAGGCAGGAGGATAAGCTTAGGCCAGCCTGAGGTAACTAGTGAATTCTAGGCCAACGCCATGTATCCCAGCAACCACATGGTGGCTCAAACCATCCTTAACGAGATCTGACTCCCTCTTCTGGAGTGTCTGAAGTCAACTACAGTGTACTTACATATAATAAATAAATAAAATCTTTTTTAAAAAATTAAAAAAAAAAAAGCAAGCAAACCGTAAAATGTAGCCAGAAAGACAGACTTATGGATTGTCATGTCCCTCTAGCTGTGAAGGTTTTCTTCAGAGACATGAGACATGAGACATGAGACATGAGATTTCTGTTCTTTTTCTGTCCACTTCCCACAGCTTCTGGGGCGTGTGGGAGTTAATGCCATCATCAGCGGCACACCAGGTCCACTTTCTGTCGCCCTTTCTTATCTCCTTTGTCTCCCAGGAGGAAGGCTGAGAAGCAATTCATTTCCTCGTGGGTAAAATAAGGAAATCAACCATTCCCCTCTTCATCTGGCACTGAAGCTGGCGTCTGATGGGAGCACTGGGGAGTGAGCCACCCACCGGCTCCTGGCACCACATGGGACTCGGCAGGGCTGGTCTCCCAGTGCCCTGCCCAACGCAGTTACTGCCAACTCGGATGGAAGCCTCCGTGGCTTGCCAGTCCAGAGCTCTGGCAAAGTTCTGTTTCTGGGAATGTGCACTGGGGAGGTTGTTGGGGGGTGCCGAGGGAGTAGCGGTTTCCTTTTTAGAAGATTTATTTATTTATTTTATGTGTATGAGTACACTGTCGCTGTCTTCAGACACACCAGAAGAAGGCATCAGATCCCATTACAGATGGTTATGAGCCACCATGTAGTTGCTGGGTATTGAATTTGGAACTTCTGGAAGAGCAGTCAGTGCTCTTAACTGCCGAGCCGTCTCTCCAGCCTGGGAGTAGCGTTTTTAATGGGGTAGATTAGGATGAATTAGTGCTCAGAGGACATGGGTTCCATAAACTAAGCCTGGGAGAGTTGGAGTATTTCACAGCCAGCGACATCTGATTCTGAAGTGCAGATCGGTGAGACTCAGTGTTCCCAAATGAAGCAGGATAAACAACTGTAGAGACATGTCTGTGGTACAAACCCACTGGAAGGACAGACAGCACAGGTTCCCTCCCAGCAGAGGAACTACGCCAGGTTTCTTCCTATTGACAGTATCTAATTGTGTATATGGAGCCCGACTACCACAAAATTCATAGACATAAAGGGCGAAGCACAGAAACCCCCAGCGTCCCGAGCCCTTGGGTTCCCTTCTGCATGTTTGGTCTGTGTCCCAGCAGAACCCAACTGTTTTGTGTGTGGTGCCAGAGATGGAAGCCACAGGGTGTGCATCCTGAGGATACACCACACCATTGAACCATCCAGCCCTCACAGAATAGTCGACTTTTGGCATCTTCCTTCCATCCGTTTTTAAGCACTTCAATTATACTTATTTGTGCATGCATGTGTGCCATGATCCATGTGTGGAGGTCAGAGGGGACACTTTGCAAGAGTTGGTTCTTTCCTTCCATCGTGTGAGCTCCGGGAATCAAACCCCGGGTGGTAAGGCTTGGCAGCAAGCACCTTTATCCACTGAGCCATCTTACTGGCCCTAGATGTTTCTTTGAATCTACCATGTATCACTTTTGAAGCAAAATGTGTGCTGCCTGTAATCCCAGCACTTGGGGCAGAAGTGTGAGAATAGAGAGTCCAAGGCTAACCTGGGCTAAATGGTCAGACTCTGTTTAACAAGAAGAAGAAGAAGAAGAAGAAGAAGAAGAAGAAGAAGAAGAAGAAGAAGAAGAAGAAGAAGAAGAAGAAGAAGAAGAAGAAGAAGAAAAGAAACAAATTATATGTATAATCAGAAAAAGAATGGATGAGAGAAGGGGAAAAAAGTCTTTGAATGACTCATGACACACTGAAAATTAGAAGCTTGGACATCTTTTAACAGAGCCAGCCTGTCTTTTTGTGGTTGTAGGAGCTGGGCTCAGCAAAGAGGTTGGATGGCCTGCTAAGAACGGGGTGTTTGTGGTTTGTGTGGGGGTGGCACTAGGGCCTCCTCCCTTGGGCTTTGTGGAGTACTGACCTCGGAGGCTGGTAGGAATTGCCAGAAGGGGGGCCAGAGGGATGCTCACGATGGGAGGCAGAGTGAGTGAGGAGTCATCTTCCTGTTTGCTGAGTGCCTGCATATACAGGCCAGGAGATAAAGGTCCAAAGTCCTTATTTATGGCCGTGGGGTAGTTAATGTGTAATACTCTGGGATTATAAGCCTGACCAAGAGGGGATACCTTGAGCACAAACCTCTAGGAGCAACTGGGAGAGCTGTGGCCAGGAGCTGTCACCATGTCGGTGAGGATGCTGGCCCTCTGTGCCCACTTCCTTCTGCTCATGTGTCTTTGCTTGAGTGTGTGGGTTGGGGTGTTCTGGGGTCCATTATTGCCACCCTTCTCTTTGTGTCAGTTTCTCCGGGAGAACCAAAAAGAAAGCTGGGTTGCCAGGCTGGTGGCGCACGCCTTTAATCCCAACACTAGGGAGGCAGAGGCAGGTGGATCTCTGTGAGTTCAAGGCCAGCCTGGTCTACAGAGAGTGAACTCCAGGACAGCCAGAGCTATGTAGAGAGACCCTGTCTCCAAAACTAAAGCTGGTGGATAATCTCTCAACCCCTTAGCGTTGAAGCTGTCTGTCTCTCTGTCACCACCAGGTTCAGGGTCAGGACTTGCCTCTCCTTCTTTGAGGACAGCAACAGTTATATTAATTATGACTGCTGACCTCCACTGAGTGTCATAAAGATGAGAGTTGCAGGGCAGGGGCTGGGGGAAGGGTCCAGACCAATGATAAAGCACATGTGGTGATTTAGCCAGTGCAAGGCCCCGGGTTGGAGCGCCAGTACCAGAAAATAACACGCTCCCAAAGGAATTGCATGGAACAAACTCAGTGGGTAAAGTGCTTGTCCACCATGCATGTAGCCCAGAGTTTGATCTCCAGCACTGCATAAACTGGATGTGATGGCACAACTGGCAAGTCCAGTATTCAAGGGCCAGAGGCAGGGGGATCTTTGAGTTTGAGGCCAGCCTGGTGTACATAGTGAGTTCCAGCTACATACTGAGATCCTGGAGAGAGGAGGGGAAGACAGAGAGGGAGAGGGAGAGGGAGAGGGAGAGGGAGAGGGAGAGGGGGAGGGAGAGGGAGGGAGAGAAGGATGGAGGGAGGGAAACTGAGGCTCAAGATGAAACCATAGGTGGCTACTATCTCCATATTGCAAGGGTATCGCACACTCTCGAGAGCCTGTGTTCCAGTCTGGCTCCTCTGAAGCTTCTGGTGTGACTCTGGACAAGTTGATGTCCCTCTCTCAGGGAACTGGTCTCCCTGATGTGTATGGGATGGGACCACACAGCACTCTCTGGGGATTAGATGATAGGTTTATTCCTTAGGGCTGTTGGAACAAACCACTTCTAAATAGGGGCTCCCCACCATAGCGATTTTCTCATGGTCCTGGCCAAGTATGGAATCCAGTGTGGGCAGGGCCTGGCACTCCCTGAAGGCTCTAGAGAGGCAGCTTATTTATCCACTCCAGTCTCCTGAGGGTGCCTGGCACCCATAGGTACCTTCTCTGGAAGCTTTGTAACTCCAGGTTTTGCCCCCTCTGAATATAGCCTTCCTTTTGGGGAGGTGTTTTTGTGTTCTGTGCCCTCTTTTTAAAAATTATATGTGTGTGTGTGTGTGTGTGCGTGTGCGTGTGTGTGTATGTGTGTGTTTTACCTGTACACACAGGCGTGTGTGTATGTGTGTGTTTTACCTGTACACACAGGCGTGTGTGTATGTGTGTGTTTTACCTGTACACACAGGCGTGTGTGTATGTGTGTGTGTGCATGTGCATGTGTGTGTGCGTGTGTATGTGTGTGTGCGTGCGTGTATGTGTGTGTGTGCGCGTGTGTGTGTGTATGTGTGTGTGCGTGTGTGTGCGTGTGTGTGTGCGTGTGTGTGTATGTGTGTGTTTTACCTGTACACACAGGTGTGTGTGCGTATGTGTGTGTGTGCGCGTGTGTGCGTGTGTGTGCGTGTGTGTGCGTGTGTGCGTGTGTGTGTGCGTATGTGTGTGTATGTGTATGTGTGTGTGTGTGTATGTGTGTGTGTGTTTTACCTGTACACACAGGCGTGTGTGTGGATATGTGTGTGTTTGTTTGGTGGATGTCATTACCCAAGCCAGTGTAGGCAGTGTGCAGGATGCCCATATGACTGGGTGTCATTGCAGAAAGGCAGAGTGGTACCCTAGCCTCTGCCTCCCAGGAAGCTCTTTTGTGGCCCAGACACACCCTTGGCCTTCTCTGCTTTGGCCACCTCAACTCTTTTGCTTTTTTTTCTTTCTTCTTCCAGATAATCACTTCATAGCACTAGTGGGGAACCCAGGCCCAATGGGGTGAGGCTAGCCCCAAGTCACGTGGCCAGCTATCGGTAGAGCTGGGATTTGTTCCGACTCACCCTTTCCAGACCCACCACCTACGAACTGCCCACGTCCCACCTGCCTTTGCCTTCCATTTCTCTGGTCTTAGGCTTTCTTGAGACAGGACAAGGCTCAGGGTCCGCACATGCTCTCAAGTCCCAGCACCCCTATTTATACAAACGCACCCCCAACCCTGGCCTTCCTTGTACCCTAGCTCTGTGGTAGCCTCTACCCTCGGTCTCAAGGCTCCAGTTCTCCTGTCCAGCCAGGAAGTCAGAGATGAAAAGATGAGGCGTCCCGTTGCTTATTCCATCCATCCCAGGAAGCCAGGGTAGGGTGGATGGCATGGTTTCCTGGGGACTGGCATGTGCCCGCACAGTGAGAATGTATGTCACCTCCCAGACTGAATGTTTCCTTTATTTTATTTTATTTTATTTTATTTTATTTATTGTCTAGACAGGTTTTTTTCTTTTTCTTTTTTCCTGTGTAACAGCTCTGGCTGCCCTAGAACTTCTTCTGTAGACCAGGCTGACCTCAAACTCACAGAGATCTGTAGCTATCGTTAGATAGATATCATTAATTTTAAGCCTGGAGCTTAAAATTAGCCAAATAGGCTAAACTCCCTGGCCAGGGAGTCCCAGGGATACTTGTGACTCTACCCCCCATACTTTTTTTTTTTTTTTTGAGACAGGGTTTCTCTGTATAGCCCTGGCTGTCCTGGAACTCACTTTGTAGACCAGGCTGGCCTCGAACTCAGAAATCCGCCTGCCTCTGCCTCCCGAGTGCTGGGATTAAAGGCCTGCGCCACCACNCTGGGCTCTATCCCCCCTACTTAGACTGCAAGCATGTGTCACGGCATTGCATTGCATTGTTGTTAGTTAGTTTGTTGAGACAGNGTTTCACTATGTAGCTCTGACTGGCCTGGAACTTGCTAAGGTAGTTGAGGCTGACCTCAAGCTCACAGAATTCTACCTGCTTCTACCTCCCAAGTGCTGGGATTAAAGGCAGGTGCCACCACACCTGGCCCGACCTGGTCATTTTTTGCATCATGTTGATGGTTTGGGTCTGCCCAGGGCAGTGTGTTACTTGAACAACGGGAAACTACAACATCGGCAGAGGTCGGGCTGTTCATTCTGTGAACCTCTGGTCCTAGCCAGTCTTTTTTGGGTTGTGGGGTGGAGGAGAGCCAGCAGAGGGTAAGAGGGCTCTGGGAAGCCGGAGTCAGAATCCTGTGGTCTCCGTGAGGGCAGAGAGAATGGAGTCATCTGGGCTGGTGAGGTGGTGGCAGGCCGATGGGTCCCTCTATGGTTCCCTGTGGGGCTCTCCAACAAACGTGTTCTGTTGCTCTAGGAGAAATTTGAGATCACAGACCTGAACATGAAACCAGGGATGTCCCTGAAGATTAAAGGCAAGATCCACAACGATGTTGACTGGTGCGTAAGGTGTGGGATGGCTGAGGACTGGGACCCTCAAGGACTCAGGAAGGAACGACTCTTCTTTTGTCTGCTCCTTACCACACACACACACACCCGGGGGGCTCCTGCTAGGAGCAGCCTTTGCATCTAAGCTTTGGCTTAGGAACCTTCAGAATGTCAGAACCGAAACTGTTCTCTCTGTTTCCTTGTCTCAACTGCCACCAAAGGGGCTGATGGAGAGTGATGGCGCTCTGCCTGGCCTGGCAGGTCTGGAGCCTGTGACGCTAACCAGAGGCAGCCACTAGGGGGCAGCAAAGGCCTCATTTGTTTCCTCTATCCGAGCACGAGCCACGCCCGCACCCCACCCCTGCTGTTCAGTACCAGGCTGATACAGTACAGCAGCATCTGCAGAGCCAAACCTCTTGCCTTTGCTGGTTAGGAAGGCAGCAGGCAGGCACACAGAGTAAGAAATAGGAGGAACAGTCCTATTTCCCCACCCAGGTCCCTCATTTGGAGATCCTTGGTTTGAGAGCCCCACTCCCCATGATGGAATCCCACACCCAGAACGTCCTACTTACAAGGGCTCTGAATGTCCCACCCAGGCTCCTCTAGTGATCCTGTTGAGCCATCTACCCCTGCCCATACCCCTGTGGTGACAGTCCTTCAACGGTCTCCCCCGGGACAGACAACGCCTGAAGTGACTTCTGTCCACAGCCTTGGAGCCTATTCCAAACAGAACAGTCACCAGATGCAAAGCCTGACACAGATCTCAATGACAGCATCATCCCTGACTCTTCTAGCCTGTGGTCAATCTAAGCCCTTCTCCCTGTCACTCCCTACAGCTTCCTCATTAACCTGGGCCAGGGGAAAGAAACCCTCAACCTGCATTTTAACCCTCGCTTCAACGAATCCACCATTGTCTGTAACACCAGTGACGGTGGCCGCTGGGGACAAGAGCAACGAGAAAATCACATGTGCTTCAGTCCAGGGTCAGAGGTCAAGGTGAGGTCAAGGGAGAGCCCAACCATGGGACCTCCAGCCCCAACCTGGGGAGCGCCACCCAGGCACCTTTCAGGGCCTTTCCCAGGCTCTCCGGATAAACGTCTTCTCCCTGCAGATCACCATCGCCTTCCAAGATAAAGACTTCAAGGTGACGTTGCCTGACGGACACCAGATGACCTTCCCCAACAGGCTGGGCCACAACCAACTGCACTACTTTAGCATGGGCGGGCTCCAGATCTCCTCCTTCAAACTTGAGTGAGCGGCTCCTGGGAAGACCTTAGCCCCCACCACCACCACCCCAGAACCAGCTTCAGCCAGCCCTCCAGCAAACCCCCACCAGAACCGCAGCCTTTAGGTTCTGTGCTTTCCCCAAGGTCAAAGTCAAATAAAAGAATCCACATTTATTATTTCCACAGCAAGAACTGTTAGCATTTTCCACGCATGTTAATGCTCCCCCCCTTGGTTTTGGTACGGGGGAGGGGGGACTGAGGCACTGAGTATAGTACTGCTGAGAAGAGAGGATGGGAGGTGCTCCGGAGTCACCCTCTGCATGGGGACCTGTCTCCCTCCCAGTGATCTGAGCACCTGCCAAGCGGCCCCATGGGATTATGGGGGCAGATACTGGTTGCTGGCACCTGGGGCCAGGGTGTTCCAGGAACTGCAGATAAGGGTCCCACCTGGGCTTCTTATCGTTGAACATTCCAGGCTGGTTACTCATTAGCTCGTCTGCCCCCTCCTTCTATCTGGACGGAGGGGGGGGTACCCGAAGGGGGTCCTCCACTTTCCAAACTCTCAGGAGAAAGCACACGTCAGCAGGGGCCGGGCCTGCCTCCTTGGGCAGACAGACCTTAACAGAGAAGCTTTAACAATCAGGTGTGGGAGGCAAGATCTGGGGTGCACAGAAGATTCGCTCCTGTGTCACGCCTGACCTTTCTCTGGGGAGTGGGGAGGAGCCTGGAACCGGGCTACTGAGAACACAGTGGTGGCCCTTCTGCAGCAGCTCTCAATGAGTAGGGGCAGCCAGTCCCACTCACAGACAATGGCCCTGTGTGGTCCTTGCCCCACCCACACTCCACTAGGGACGTGTCCTGGGGCACAAAGGCCATACTGTCAGGCCACAGGGGGTGGCATAGGTTACAACTGAAGGGCTAGTGGGCCTAGGGGCAGTGCAGAGAACTGGGTCACAGGTCAGCGGGGACCCATGCCTGCCTTGCATAGACCAGGAAGGATCTTCTTGTTGTAAGCCAAATGAACTCAGCCCTTCTGTTCTGTGAGCCCCGAGGCTGACAGGACAGGGAGCCCACGGCCAGTCCTTCACACCTTGACCTCGTCATCTTCCTCAGCATCAGCAAATTCAAAGGCATTGACCTGCACCGAGCTGGGCACAGGAGCCCTGCTGCTGGCTGGAGGCGCGCTCCAGTCTTCATTCAGACTCTCCCAGGAGCCATGAACTTGGGGTAACACTCCTGCCAGCTCCCGCCGAGCATCCATCTCAGTGTAGTGGCGGCTGGCCCTGTTGGCCCCCCAGCTGGCTCGACTGGCCCCCCAGCTGGCTCCACGCCTGTCAAAGGCCATGTTGGAGGGTACCTGGGGACCCTCTCCCACAGGACTGGGCTTTACCTCAGCCGCAGGGCCCAACACAGAAGTTACCCCATTGGGGAAATGTCCACGGGATGGGGAGCTTGCCGCCACGGGGGCTGGAAGGCTTGTCACAGCAGGAGCTGGAAGGCTTGTCACAGCATCTAGAGTGGTTATCACATGGGCCGGGGGTTTTGCAATAGGGGCAGGGTTTGCTGCAGGAGCAGGGGGCGTGGCAGTAGGGACTGGGGTCTCAGTGGCTGTAGCTTCTGAAAGGCTCATGACCCCTAGCAGCTCACTGAGGAGTGAGGGTCCAAGGTCAAGGTCAAAACGGAAGGACAAGAGAGAGTCAGAGCGTCGGAGCTCAGGGTTAGGGTTAGGCTCAGAGGGGAAAGAACTTTGCTCTCGCTCTGGAGAATGGTCCGGGTCACGGTCACGGTCACGGTCACGGTTGCTGTGCTTTTCCACGCGTGGCAGGCGTGAGATGGTGCAGAAGCCAGACTCCAGGCCTAGCAGAGAAATGGGGAGAAGGTCAGGGGTGGGGTCCCTAGCCTGTTCTTGGAGACAAAGAGTCAGGACAACCCTCTGTAAACTGTATACACACACACACACACACACACACACACACACACACACACGCACACACACCGCTGGCCTCCATGTTGCCTGCTTTTCTAACGTAAGGACCCCACAGCCTTCTATGCTCTCTCTGTGAAACTAACCCTCACACCCAGTCCCTGGTGTGGATTGGGTCATGGTTCCCGGTTCTGATGCTGACTGATTGATGGCTACAGGTAAACTCATAGCACCTGAGGTGATCTGTGGATACAGGAAAGAGCCAGAAGCCAGGGCCAGAACAGAGAACCCACAGGCTCGCAGGACAGGCACATGTCTTCCAAAAGTTTGCCAGCCCAACTCTCCCTTCCAGAACTCCCAGGCTTGACAGGTGATGGAGCTCCTTGTGCCTAAAGTGGCAGCAAGACTGTAATGCAGTACACGGCCACAAGGCGGCAGCAGTTACCCACGGTCCCCTGGTGTGTTGTCCTGCCAAGACCCCGGTGGCATTCACACCTGGGTCAACTTGCCAAGTTACAAGAGCCTTTGTTCAAATAACAGCTTCTGCCCTGGGTACCTGCTGCAGAGCAGCCCAGTGTGCGTGTAGTTTCTATCTTCGTTTTGTTTTGCGTTTTGAGACAGGGTCTCAGAATGTAGTAGTCCAGGCTATTCTGGAACTCACTCTGCAGATCAGACTGGCCTCACGACTTCACTGAATCTTAGCAAGGAGACTAAGGGACCTTTATAGGTGAAGGTTGAAGCTCGGGAGTCTATGTGCTTACTGCAGCCATAGGAACAAGGACTAGAAACCAAAGTGGGCTCAGAGCCTCGCCGTGATACCCTCTGACACTGGGGTAGCTTAATGGTTAGAAGCCAGGTCTGGCCACAGAGCCCAGAGATGGGGGAAAAGGCTTGTGTGAGCCACAGAGAGAGTTAGAGAAATGTGAGCTGCGAACATCATTTCTACCTCAGCCTCTGTGTTATAAGCCCTAAGCAGGCTGAGACAGCCCACCTCCCTAAGCCCAGCCCCCTCATCCACAGCCTAGACTGGGGGTCCGACTTCCACTGGGAGATTAAACAGCTGTGGGGGAAGACTGATAAGGAGGCTTGACAGAATCTCTCTGAGCTTGAATCTCTACCGTAGAAAAGAGACCGTGACCCCGGCTCCTCACCGTAACCAGAGTGGCCATCCGTGGAGCTAGCCGGCGTGCTGTCAAAGCTAAGCTTGCCCACCACCAGGCTGTCATAGGTGGCCTGGTTGAGCTGAGGCAGGGAGATGGCGTTCTTGATGATGGGCGAGATGGGAGGTGGAGCAGGTGACGGCGCAGCCGCCGGGGAAGCCATCCTTCGAGGTGGCACCCCGACTCTGCGCACCTGCTGGAGCTTCCTGGCCAGGAAACTTCGGGGTGAGCGGTGGGTGTTTCCAGAGCGGCCTCCGTGGTTGCTGAGGAAGGACGTATCTCCGAAGACATCCCCACCACGGCCCACGTGCATGGTGTGGCGGAAGTCCCCAAGTGGGGGGCTGATCATGTCTGCTGTCAGGCGTCTCTTTCCATGGGAACTGGACACCCATCCCACAGGAGACAGCTTGCCCAGGCTCATGGTGGGGGCTCCTGTGCCCCCCTGGGGACCGGGCATCAGCTTTGGTTGCTTACAACTGCTAGTCCATGCCACCTTGGGGCCAGGGAAGATGGCAGGCCGGGCTCAGGGATCCTTCTCAGCTCCTTCCTCTCAATGAAGATGGTGGAGCACAAGGTGACCCTTGACTACTAAGGCGCTGTCCCCAGTGCTGAGGCTGGGGGAGTCTGTGCGTTCTCTCCCTGCTCCTGGTCCTAGTGAGGCTGATCAAAGGCGGCAGGAGAAGGGCCTTAAAAGAGGTTGGTCCCTGCCTGCCCTGAAGTGGAGACCTGGAAGGGCAGAAAGACAGCATTGTGGCATGTCTGCCGAAGAGGAAACCCCATCCCAGACAGAACAAACAAGGCTGCCCAACGACACACAGATCCTTGGTTAGAACACACAAAGGAGGATCCGCGGTGCTTGTGTAAAAAGTTCAAAAAAGAGCTGGGGTGGGGGTGGGGGGCAGAGGGTGACCGAATGAGGGGATGCTCACTGAGCACACCTGAGGACCTGAGTTTCACTCCCCAATACCCACGTGGAAGTTGGCCATAGTTGCATGTGCCTGTAATTCCAGTGTTTGAGGGAAAGAGGGACGGAGACAGGAGGATTATAAGTAGTCTAGCTTTAAAAAAAAACAAAAAAAAAAAAAAACAAAAAAAATCAAACCCACAAGTTTCAGGTTCAGTCAGTGACTCTGTCTCCAGGGACTAAGTGGAGTGACAGAACAGGGCGTCCAATGTCCTCCACTGGCTTCTGTATGTGAGCACCTGAACACGTGCACTCCCACACCAGAGTCTGAGAACACGCAGAGTGGACGGCAGCCTCTGAGTGAGTACCACTCAGTAGCCTGGGCACAAAGACTCCATTCTGTTTTGCGTTCACAGCGGGCATCAGCGAAGCAGAAAAAAATGATTGATCGATCTCTACCTAAGGCCCGCTGGGAGGTGCCCACGGCTCTCCTGCACAAGTCCGACGATGTGTGGGTCCTAGACCTGCAGGAGGCGGGCACCAGAGCAGGAATGAGAATCTCTGGTGACTTAGTGCCTGCGGCGGCTTCTCAGTAAGGAAGGTGGGGGGGGGGTGAATTGGGCTCCCAATCCCAGAGACCCTGGACCCCCACGCAACATCGCCTCTGGCGGACAAGGTTCAGTTCTCTGTAGGTTCAAATCTAGTCTACCTGGAGAGGTCAGGAGAAAGGAGGCGCCCTGCCAAGGTCTTGTGAACGGCTGTGTACACAGCTCGCCTCCCAGCCAGCACTGACGTTCCACTGAAGCCTCGGTCTCCGAGGTGCTTCCTGGAAAAGGGATCCTGCGGTCAGAAGTGGCTTTTTCCAGCTGGCTCCTGCATGCTTGAGTTGACTCAAGGCTCTGAGAAGGCCTGCGGGGAAAGGGCTTTATCTGTTTGTCAGGTTGATAGAGGAGCCCGGGTGTTGAGGAACAAGTTTTGGAGGGGTGGGGGGAGTCCCATGGGTGCCAAAGGCTACCCTACCTACCAATGTCCTTCCTGATCCCTTATGGTCCCTCCGTTGTCCTTACCGTCTCAGCTGGTCCCTCAGTGTCCCCCTCTCTCTTTCCCTAGGTGGTTGGAGAACCTTTGGGAATCCTATAGACTGAACTCTGATTTTCTGGGACCCAGTGAGGGCCACACTTGCTCAAGGTCCCATCAAAAAGCTAGTCCCAACTTGAACTCGGAGCCTCTGACTCACTTAAGCCCTCGCCGGCTTTTGGAGCCCAGTCTTGTTTCCCTGAGCACACCGAGGGTGGAGCGACGCCTGGATTTTCCTGCCTCTCTCCCTCCCAGCACTAGCACGTGGACGGCCTAATCACTAGCTGAGATAACCTTCCCGCCAAAGAACTACCCCCTGGCACCTTCTGACAGGGGTAGAGTAGGCTGGGGACTCAGAGTCCTCACCCTGTGACCTTGGGCAAGTCACCTCCACACACCTGCTCAGCTGATAAAGATCTAGACCTGAGTTTCAACTCTGGTTTGGTTTTTTTTTTTCTTTTCTTCTTCTTCTTCTTCTTCTTTTTTTTTTTTTTTAAATTTTCTCAGCTCTAGCTGCCGCCCGCGAGCATAAGAATTCTCAGAGTGAGCCCTTCTATAATGTTATTTGAAATTCAAAATAGGTTAACTAACAAGATAAAACCAAGAGGAGGACTGGACAAAGCACGCTTTGTTGTGGGACTGCATTCTCTTCCGTCCTACCACAGGATCCTCCTCCAACCCTAGCTCCTCCCCCTCCCCCCCATCTGGGGGGGGGGCAACTTCTGAATCATCCCTTTCCCTGGCACCCCCAGCACCGAGAGGTCCCCGTGGAATGTTTGCTGAAGTTATAAAGCACTTTGCTTGGCTGTAGGCCGACCAATGACATGATGTCATCAGATGAGTCTCCGACACCCCCTTGAGGCTGGAAGGCTGGCTCGGGCTACAAAGAAGGCTGACACGGCCAGGGGGAACAGACTCACCCAAGGTCCTGTGACAGGTAAACACCGGCCAGGTTTCCCAGCCCTGTAAAAAGTAGTCTGTGGAGAAAGGAGTTGTGGAGTTGCATAGGGCTCACTCTGCAAAAGAGCACGTGGAAGGCTCCACTGTGCCTACCCTGTGAGCGCAGTAGGTGCCCTCCCCCACCAGATCCTCTCACTTCTGAGTGTCTTCCAGGGAGAGGGGTCCTGTCCCCATCTCACCCCCTGGCCAACCCTGTGATGAAGCCACCTCTAGATAGCATCCTCTACACCCATCTACCGAGGCAGAGCGTCCTGCCTCAACTTCCTCGGCCGGAGAAGGGAGGAGGGGGCAGGAGATGGAGAAACTCGCTTCTCCCATCCTGGAGTGGGACAGGCCTGGGTTCAAATCCAACTTTTCATGAGTAAGGGGCATCTTTCATTTCAGCCACCTACCTACCCCGTGGTGCTAAGCACAGACAGTTGCTGGCCTTCGGGTTAGTCGCCCTGCCTGACCCGGATCTTAAGGTACTGGGACCTTTCTTCTCAAAGGCCCAGGAAATAGCCCCTGGAAAGGTTCCCGTCTCCCATTTTACATGGGGGATGGGGGGAAGAGATCCAGATCACAGAACAAAAAAAACCCTGGCATGAACCCTGGAGCTGACATTTTACCAACACTGGCAGAATGGCCTTGCCCTCTGAGTGAAGGTAGAGTAGCTAAGGGGAAGCTAGCAGGGGAGGAACGGGACCCAGGCTCTGCACTTCGGCATCTGTGACCAGGGTATGAGTGGCCACGGTGAGACTTCAGTACCCCACAGAGTTCTTATATTTACTGTGCAATGGTCTGGGCACGCGGCCAGAGCTCCCTCAGTAGTAATGGCCACAGGGACAAGTTTGGGGGCTTTGGCCGGCTCCACTCACTCAGAGGCCAACGGGGTGGATGTGGAGGCAAGGAAGTGGGGGAAGAGAAGCCACTCGGATGGTGGGGAAGGACGGGGAGCAGAAGCGCTGCTCCATGGAGTACCCAGACACACCCTCGGGCAGGTGTGCAGAGCCCCACCTCCCGGACAGCCTGCTGGGGGCGCGGGAGGGGAGGTGTGGGTACAGTGGCTCTTTGATAGGAACACTGAAACTGCGGGATTTTGTTGCTTCATATTTTCCCCAATTTGTGACATTTGGGATTAGAAGTCCTCCAGGGGCATCCCCTCAAAGTCCAGCACTTTGGGGTGGAAAACAGGGAAACTAAAACAAACTGTCCAGAGTCACCGTCCCAGATCAGACTTCTCTTGACTTCAGGCTTCTCTGAACTTCACTGAGCTGGTAGGATAGGAGGGAGTGACTGGAAAGTGGGAGGAGGTGTGTGTGTGTGTGTGTGTGTGTGTGTGTGTGTGCTGTTGTTGTTGTTGACAAGGTCTTGATATATATATATATATATATATATATATATATATA
>NC_034606.1:43957332-43983642 GCF_900095145.1 Mus pahari | reverse complement strand
ATATATATATATATATATATATATATATATATATATATATATATATAGCTAGCCCAGGCTAACCTCGAAATTGTGACCATCCTGCCTCAGTTTCCCAAGTGGTGGCGGTATTAACTTGTGTGTGACACTACGGACTAAGACGTATTCTTGCCCCAGCACCCCAAGTTAAGGCTAGGCAGCCCCCCACTCCATCGCTGTGCTCTCTCAGCCTCAGTTTCCCAGTCTAGGAAAAAGGCCTTCAAACTTGGCGAGTCTTGCATAGCTGGAACAAGGGCACAATCAGTTGGGATGGGAAGTCCAGGAAAGACTTCAACCAGGAAACATTCCCTTCTGGGAACCTCATAAGAGAGACTTTGGGAGAGTCTCTCGCTCCCGTCCGGCGCGGGCAGAGGGCAGCGGCTGCCGTGGCCAGAAGGGAACCGGACGGGATGACCTCATCCGCTGCTCCAGCCTGGAATGCAGCTGGGGAGGGGGCAGGGTGCCCTGTCCCCATCGTCCGTCCCCCCCACCCCCTAGCTTCCCGCTCCCGCGCTGGCGTCGCCAAGAGGCCCTGGGGTCCCTTCCCTTCCGCTGCCCGCGCAGGAATGCCGCAGACGGCCCTGGGCTCCTCTGCTCGCGTCCCAGTATACTGCGTTACCCTTCGGTTTTGGTGCCCTGAGCCGTCCCGCAACGTGACAAAACCACCCGAGAAGTCTGAACTTTCCAGCCTTCTACGGATTGGCCCCGCGCGCCCTCCGCGCCCAGGACGGTGCGCACTCCCCCGGCCCGCGCCCACGATTACCTCGTGTCGTCGAGCCCGGGGGATCCAGGGGCGGGCGCGGCGGCGGCGCGTCCCTGCGCTGCCCGAGAGTCGCTGGGCCGGTCTGCGCCGCCCTGGCCGCGGGCTCGGCGGCCAGATCCCGGGGCGGGGGCGGGCTGCGGGCTCCCTCCGCCCCTGCTCCGCCCGCGGCGGCCGCGCCCCCTCCCGGGCTGGCTGGCCACGCCGCGAGGGCTGCAGTGGCGCGGCAGGGATGCCAAGCCAGGCCAGGCCCCTGCCCACCGCCCCTAGGCGGGGCGACCTCGGGAATGTTAGCTCTGTCCTGAGCCCAGACTGCCCAGAGGAGGCCACTGGGACTCTTTGCTGCCCACTGCTCCTTAGATGACCTCGGGGAGTCCAGGATTGACAGCCCTGTCCTGGGCCTCCAGCCTTTCTCTGCTGGAGCGTGAGGAACTGGCCAGAAGAGTCGTTGGATTTTGTTTGTTTGTTTGTTTAAGTGTGGGGTATTCATTCTTTCCCATTTTCTCTAGCCCCTATTCCTGGCAACCCAGTACAAGCCCTCCCCCGCCTCCCCCTCCTGTTGGGGGGTGCCAGCAGACCATTTAACTGCTCTGTGGAAGAGGCCATTATAGCCGACTACCATGTAGAGGGCTGTAGGGTAACCTGTGATAATCTCATGGACCCTAAAGCTGAAATGGCCCTTGTTCCTCCTTGCCTTTCAAGTGTCTCAGTTTCCCCATGGGGCCGGAGACAGGGCCCTGCAGTTAATGCACGGGGCACTCAGGAGCCAGAGGCAGGTGGATTTCTGAGTTCCAAGGCCAGCCTGTTCTACAAAGTACTCAAAATAAAAAAAGTACATGTCCCTTCATGCACTTCCAGAGGATGGAAGTTCTGTTCCCAGAAACACACACACACACACACACACACACACACACAGAGGATGGAAGTTCTGTTCCCAGAAACACACACACACACTCACACGCACACACACACACGCCCCTACTATAGTGGACTTATCAAACCAGACATCAGATATTACATTATCTCCTGTTCTCCGCTCTAACAACTAGGAGAGTTGCTGAACAGGTAAATGAGGTCACACCTTAGAAACCTGCAGTGAGGCCCCCACTACTTCAAAGAAGGCACAAATCCAGCCATGCGCAAGTAGACAGATCCTAGTCCCCTCCGTCTGTGTACCCTCTGATATTTCTGTGAGGACAGACAGGAATCCTGGGGGCTGTGTGTGGCAGTACATGTCCTTAAAGTAGTCTGGGAGGGGGGTATTATTGAGCAAGGTTCCCTGAAGGAAGCCAGGTTAAGCCTTAAATAGAGATGCAGAGGCCTAGGAAGCTCACACTGGACAGACTGTGGGCAAAGACTTTGAGTTCTGAGGTAGGGATGGAGCTGGGCAGTACTGTCCCTGTAGGGGTGAGGAGCCCTGAGGACAGGGGAGGGGGAAGGCAAGCTCTTACTGCTCCCTCACAGAATGCTGTGCTGTGGCCTTGGGGTTGGCACTCTAAACCCTCCTGCTAGCCGACAGGGGACTGATCATTTTTTCCCAGCCGGACGGATGGAGAAACTGAAGCCCAGAGGACACCAGTAGCATGCAAATAAGACGGAGATACGGTAGTTCCGGTAGTTCCAGATCTGTCCCCCCAGGGCTGCCCAGGGAAATTGGGAAAAGTGTCCCAAAGATGCAGAGGCACAGAAACCCATGGAACACGGTGGGAGAGAACTGGGCCGGGCAGGGCCTGGGTATTTAACTATGGTCAGGTGTCTGTGCGTGCATAGGTGCAATTAGAAATCGCTCAGCTTTTATTGAGCACCTAATGCATACCATGTGTAATCACATTTAATCTCCGTGACAGCTCCACAGGGACAATCCTGTCATCAGGTCTGTTCTGCAAAAAGAGTGAAGTGACTTGTCCAGGGCCTCCTCCTTTGGCAGGATGGCCGCATTTCCTGATTGTCAGGGGCACCAGGGTTCCAGTGTGATTAGCCATACCCCTTGCTTTCCCTCTCAAAGGTATTCTGGATGGCTGGAAAACAACTTATCCCCCCAGTCAGGGTTCCTGGAGCAACTCCGAATAATTGGCTCTGTGTCAAAGACCCAGAGTGCCAGGCTAGCTGTGAGCACAGGGTAGACATCTCTTTAAAATGGGCCTAGCTCCAGGGCAGGCATTTATCATACCTGAGGGTGTGTTGCAAGATCAGAAAGCTGACTTTGTTTTGTTTGTTGAGACAACATCTCACTCACTGTGGACGGAGCATCCCGGCAGCCTGGAACTCACTTTGTAGACCAGGCTGGCCTTGAACTCACAGAGCTCTGTCTGCCCCTGCCTCTGGTGTGCTGGAAGCAAAGGCTTGCATCATCACAGAAGCTGATGGGAGAAAGCTGTCTGGATGCAAGTGTTTACTCTCCTCCACTCTTCCTCCCAACCTCTGGACCAGATTCCAGGGACTCCCTCTCTCCCAGCTGGTGGTGGGGCAATCTTGTGGACCCATTGTACAGATGGGGGAACTGAGGGTGCGAGGGGCCTTTGCTCACAGTTGTAGGTTGTCTCTAGGTAAGTCTATCTCCATGTAGGCTGTGTTCCCTGCTCCTGGTCCCACTCCTGATTGAAAGGCTCTGACTCAGTTTCCTTTGGAAAATGGTAGGAAAAGAAGAGTCTTGGACTCCAGGAGTCAGGGGTGAGCATCCCCCACCACCACCTTTCTTTCTGTCTTTCTCCTCTTCTGATTTTCTGAAGTCCCCCGGCTGCCTCCAAGGCTGTGCATGCCAGGAGTGCAGGAGTTAATTCTACCAGAGCCCTAATGACCATGCAGGATGCAGAACAAATGGCTCCCAGCTGGGGAAGGAAAGGGGAGCCGCCACTGCTGACAAGAGGTGCCTGGGATTCTCCAGTAGGAAAAGCAGCAAACCCTAGGGCTGTGCACTCCCAGGGCTCGGCTGCCCTGACTTCACCCTTATAGCCTGGGATGGGGATTTATGGGAGGAAAGTATGTCTGAGCAGGGAGGGGGACCCAGGCTGAGATGGGGTACTTCCCGCTTGGGGCAACCTTTTGTAGAGAGCAGAGAACTCTGGGGCTGGGGGAGTTGGCTTGGCTATATCTAGTCTATCAGCCCTTCCTGGGCAGCAGGCTTCCTTGGACTCCCAAGTCTGGCTGGGTTGCTGTCCAGTTTATTTCTCTACTCACTGGCCCGGGGTTCCCTGTCTTCTGTGTCTTATATGTCCAGGGGTCCACCCACCCACCCTTGCAAAGGCTGACCTATCCAGATGCCTAGCATTTATACACCACCCACACACCCATCTCTTGATCCACAACCTATATACCCATCCACTCACCCAACCGCTTACCTACTCCTCTGCTCTGCCCTCCACCCACCCACCCATGGACGCTTCTGTTCCTCAGACGTCCATTCTCTCTTTCCTCCAGCAGCCCTAACCACTACCCCATCTGGCCATCATCTCGTTCATCATCTCGTTTTACACTCCATTCGGTGATCCCCTTGCGCAGACTCACTCTTGGCTTTCTGCAGGGGCCCAAACCTCTGAGCCTGTACACACACATGTCCATGCACGTGCTCACACACTCACACGCACACACGCGCACACACACATGCACATACACATACATGTGAGTCATGCCCGCTGATGGGCCACTCTGAGGCCCTCCTGAAGCCATCTTTCATGGTAGACTTCTGGCCTCCACGGGGGGCATCGATTTGCCAGGGAGGGTTCAACGAGATGCTTACTTTGCATTTACACGCCTGGCGCGTTTGGGGAATGGTCCTCACCCCTTCACCCGGACCCAACCTCAGGAAGGCCTGCATCTTCTCAGGAACTAGACTCCCACAGGGGCTCATGGGAGTCCCAGGGGGAGGGGACAGCACTGGGACCCCCAAGCTTTTAGTGCTGTGACATCTCTTTACACGTAGGGGAATGTTGGCATGGGCACTGGAGTGGCTGCACTTCCCTCTCTCTCCTTTCTTTTTTCTTCGAGACAGGGTTTCTCTGTGTAGCCCTGGCTGTCCTGGAACTCACTCTGTAGACCAAGCTGGCCTCGAACTCAGAAATCCACCTGCCCCTGCCTTCCAAGTGCTGGGATTAAAGGTGTGTGCCACCACTGCCGCCATTTCCAGGGTGGCTTTTTACTTGAGCTGTGCCTTTTTCCCCTCAAGGGGACATTGAAAACAGTCACAGTTAGGTCCCAGGGAGCTGTTTTAATTCCAGTGGTGCCTCCTGGAGGAGGAGGAGACTTTAGGATATAGTTCCCAGAGGCTGTGCCGACTGGAAGGCTTGAAAGCCAGGCTGAGCACACCATGCATACGTGTGGCATGTGTGCACATACGTGTGGCATGTGTGTATGAGGCCGTAGCCACGAGGAGGACTGAAACCTCAGAGCTGGGCCTGGCCTGAGGGCCTGGTGATCACAGATGAGTGTCAGCCTGTCTGTCCCTGCTCCTTCCCAAGCCTGGGTGTGAAGGAGTTCTTGAGAGCCACCAGGCCAAGACAGGAGCTTATCCCAAGGGTTTCATGGCATGGGCTGGAGGCCCACAAAGCATAGCTCAGAGACAGCTGGCCAGCAGGAAACGCCTCTGGAATTCCAGGCTCTGGGAAAAGGGCTAGAGCTCGGGTGACTTTTCTCCTGAGGATCCTTCTGGGCAGCTCAACTCTGGTTCCTAACTCCCTGGTCCACAGGGAAATGGAGGTGGGGGAAAGACTCCCCCCACCCCCCACCCCCATTGTCACTCTTGTCTCCAGGAGAACAAGACATTGGGCGGCGGCGTGTGGGGGTGGGGAGCGGAGGAAGGATGTCCGCTGGTTCCTTGGCCCCACCCTGAGGAGGACAGATAGATGGATGGACACAGGGGGACATGGGGGGGGGCGTGCTGAGGCGCCTGCAGTTGCAGATGGTGGCGAGGACATCAGAAGGGGTCAGGCCCAGGTGACCCATTGTCCCCTGGGTGATGGGACTGAATTCTTCAGAGCAGGCCAGGCCCAGGATGGAAGGGTGGGGAGGGGTCCACATCCAGGAGACCTTTGTTCTTCATTTGAGGGGGGGTGGGTGAGAGGGGAGGGGCTGGGGGGGACAGGAAACACGTTAAGAGTAGAACAAACAATAGCCTATTCTCCATGGTCCAGCCTGGCTGGAGAGATAGGCCCTTGGGCTGGAGCCAGGCTTGGGCCCCGAATCATCACCATCACTGCCCCCCCCCCCCCCGCTCTCTCCCCCAGCCTGGCCCCAAGATGAGCAAGTGTGCAGCAGGCTTCTTCCTCACCCACCCTGTGGGCTGTTGCCCAGGGGACCGACAGGTTCAGGGACAGAACTCAGCAGCACACCTGGCGCAGTGACACCCCTGTCCCTGTCCCCGTCCCCGTCCCCGTCCCCCCCCACCCCCACCAGGCTTGCTGGCTCCTGGCTTCCTGCTGGCTAGGCTGGGGATGGGAGGAAGATGGTCAGAGGCCGGCCGGACCCTGCTGCACGAAGCTGCCTGGCAGGCTGGCTGAATTCTTTCTTTCTCATCCTCACAGTCCATTGTCCAGCGAGGACACGGGGCCAAGGGGATGGGCCCACTTCCTCCGCGGCTTCACATAACTGAGGAGTATGGGTCTGTGGCCTCTCAGAGCACATGAAGAGCTCCAAGCTCACCGCTGCTCTGCTCTCTCTAATCCTCAAGTGTCAGAAAGACTCCCACATGTGGTAACCACATCTTCCTGCAACACTGAATGTGTCTGCCAGTCCGCTGTCACACGTCCTTTGAATGAATGGCCAGGGAGCTCACCGCTTACCTGAGAGGGCAACTCCACCAGGCAAGGTGTCTCCCTGAAACAGCAGAATTCAGCCCCACCCCTCTGTCTCCTGCTCATTGTCCCTCCCTCCCACCTCAGAAAGGGCCCTGAAGCTCCCCCTTTCAAGTGTTGGAAGGCCTGGCTCCAGCTAGTCCCAGCTGGGACTCTTGGGCAAGCTTTTTAACCCTCCCTTGCCTCAGTTTATCTGTCTGTAAAATGGGAAGAATAACGCCTACCATCAAAGCGGCAACCTGGGGAAGCTGTTTTACAAACCACAGGCTGGGGGTGTGCATCATAGGAATCACAGCTCCCCCCACCCCTCCTGCCACCACCCTCCCCCCTGGCTTACAGTTCTGTTGTGGACTTCATGTCACATCAGAACAGACTCATTAAGCACCAGGTCAGGAGAGGCCAAGGGAGCAAAGCCATTGCCTTTGAACTCAGGAATTCACACTCCCATCTGGCAGAGGGGGACTCGAAGCTTCTGTCGTGTTTATATATATATATATATATATATATATATATATATATATATATATATATGTGTGTGTGTGTGTGTGTGTAGAGAACCCTTTGTAAGGTCATAAGGACTCTGAGGAGGATGAGTCTCTCACAGGCGAGGAGACCGACCCAGAAATGTTACTGCCACTCGCCTGAGGTCCCACAGCACAGCTCTGCTGGGAATGGATTTGGTTATCAACAGGCCCTCGAGGGGTTAACCGTGCTGGCTTGAGCCCAGGGCGGGTGGGGGGGAGTCTTGTGGGGAGGGAGGGTGGGAGCAAGCTGCTCTTCCTCCTGGGTCTCTAATACAGCCCTGGTGGGCAGTGTGAGCTGCAGCCACAGCCTTGTGTTGACTCAGCGAGGTCTCCTGCCAAGGCTTGCTGACCGGAGGAGCCCCCGGGGGAGGCTCAGGCCACATTCTTTGCCTGCTGGAGACTGGGGTGGGGGAAGTGGCTGGTACATCCTGGTGGAGCCTGTGTGCTGGAGAGGAGAGGAGATGCTGGGGTGAAGGGTGGGATGAGGCGGGAAATGCTTTTCAGGGAAGCTGAGACTGGGTACCCCAGGGGCTATCACAGAGCAAGTGGGTTGCCGGGGGCTGGACTGCTTGCTCCCGAGGCTGAGGCTGAGCTTGGCCATGATGAGTGTAGATCTGGGTGGGCCACCATCACTGTTCGGCCCCTCCTGCCTCAGTTCCCCCACTTAGCAAATGAGCACGTGGTAATAAGCTCCCTACCTCACTTCAAGGAGGATCAAAGGCAAGAACAAGTTGGGTCAGAGTGAGACCCCTGGGCAGATCATGGGATCACCACACATTGGCCATCTGGCCAGCAAAAGGAGGGACACAGGGGTAGCCCAGAGAGTGTACATGGGTCTGTCTGACACTCAGCCTGATCAGGCTTCTCTTCAACCATAACAGCTCCCTCTACCACCTCAGCTTAGGCCACGCCCACGTCCTTCTGTCTCAGGGCCTTTGCCCCGCCTCCTCAGCTTAGGCCACACCCATGCTCTTCCATCTCAAGGCCTTTGCTCCACCTTCTCAGCTTAGGCCACGCCCACGTCCTTCTGTCTCAGGGCCTTTGCCCCGCCTCCTCACCTTAGGCCACACCCATGCCCTTCTGTCTCAGGGCCTTTGCTCCGCCTTCTCATCTTAGGCCACGCCCATGTCCTTCCTTTCGCACTGCCATTCATTCCTCGTGCTTACAGTGTGTGTTCCCTGCCAACACCAGGAAGGCCATCAGCTCACTCAGAACCCTGTGAGCCACTGGAGCTCAGTGACCTCCCTCCATGGCCCACCAGCCACCTCTCACTTATGCCTTGCTCTGTCCTTAGTAAACTACTCCAGCCCTATGAGGGAAGGGCCTGGGAATATCTTGTTCTTGCAGAGGTTCGGTGATTTCCCCAACGCCAAACAGCTGGGGAAAGATGGAGCTGGGGCCGGGCTGGACTTCTTGGATCGGAGTCAGACTTTCCTTCCAGAACTGTACCACCACCACCACCACCAAGCCGTCTCCTCCGTAGGCCCCTCGGCTCCCTAGTTTGCTGGGTTGGACACGGGGAGACAGTGACTCATTTTGCAGCACTGGGTTCGATGCACAGCCCAGTTGCCACCCTGGTGGGTCCCAGTTCCTCCACGAAGGACAAGCGCTAGTGCCTCGGGCCTGCAGCCTGGGCATTCCAGGGCTTCCTCGGCAGCCCAGCGGGCCAGCTGGCCTCGAAGCCCTCCCAGAATTGCCCAGCAGCTGCAGGGTGGCCGGATGCCCCGCCCGGCGCCTTTGGGCCCAAGCCCAGGCCGCAGACTCGCTGTGGCTGGCATGGCTCCTTCGGCTCAGGCACGAACGCCACAGGGATTTTAAAAATAAAGGGCCTTGAGACAGTGGCCTGGCTCAGGCAGCCGGAGCTGGGGCGGGGCCAGACAGGGACAATGGGGGGATGCTGAGCCTTGGGGCTGGCCACCAGGGCTGCCAGGCTAGGGTGGCCCAGAGTCCCCCTTTTCAGTGGTACTGCGCTTCTATGGGGAAATGTGGGGGGCAGGCTTTGGGCTCCTTACCAAGCTCTACTGAATACCTACTAAGTGCAGGGCTGCTCTGCATCTTTCGGGGTCTGGCTCTCCTCAACTGTCATCCTCCCCCCCCTCCCGCATACTCCCCCCCCCCCCGCCCCTCAGACCATTTCAATCTCCCTCTCTCCTCTAGCCCTGCTAACAGGAAACCGAGCTGAAGAGGTCAAGAGTCCCGGGCCTTCAGAGCCCAGTGTCCATACAGCATGGAGCTGTCTGTGTGTGGGGGGGGTTCTTCCTGTTTACAAGATTCCCAAGGACCTTCAGGGGTGGGGCTTAAGACAGGCCTGGGGGGGAGCCCCTCCGCTCTGGCTGCTAGGGAGGGGCCTCCAGCACATCGGCCAGCTGGGCTCGGACCGTACCCCCGTACTCCGGTACAGTACGGGAAGTAAGGAGCCTTTGGAACGGTGGGTGGCTGGAGGGGTTGAGTGGGAAAGCATCTGGGGTAACATCTGGGATAACATCCGGGGCCCCAGGCCTGTAGGTAAGGCTCTCCCAAGTATTCTCCTTCACAGTTCTTTACGGGTGAGCTGAGAGAATCAGGAAGAAAGATGGATACTTTCGGATACCTTCAGAGGCCACAGATTCAGTTGAGGCCGGGCCAGCTGTATGTCCCCAGGAGTTGGGGGACCAGGACCTTTATTCCCAGGGTGGCTGAAGGCCGGTTCCTGGCTAGCTCAGACTGCCTCACCTTCTTCAAGACTTCCATACTCATCCTCACTAGAGGATGGGCTGTCTATAGCCCAGGAATGGCTGGGAGACAGCAGCCAGATACACTTCATAGTGCAAACAATCCCTCCACCTCCCCTGCAGGTTGTCGCAGCCAACTCGCCCTGCGGTTACCCAACAGGTATTGATCCCGGGCCCGAGGGGTCATGACCTGGTGAGAAAAGAGCAGCTGTCACCGCCCCGAGATTGGCTGTCACTACCCCTCACCTAACTGCAAAAAAAGTCAGTGCTCCCCCACGCCCCCCTCCCGTTTATTTCAGTTCCTTTCCACCGTCCCCAAGCTCAGCGTACCCAGAGACCAGCCCTTGGGGACACACCTTTGCAGGCCTATGAGGCAGTCATGTTGGAAGGAGCAGGTACAGCAGCAGGAGGCAATCACCGAGGGCTTCTCACAAGAGCCCGCCGCTTCTCACCACACATTCTGGAGATGGCGCCACAGCCTGGCCAAAGGGAACGACATTTCTAGAGAAATTTAGCAGTGTGATGGGGGTTGCACAGGCGCAGGAGAAGGAAAAGGGAGGGGGAGGGGGATGGTGCAGGGGTTGAAGTCCTCTGCACTGGGGCTTCCTGTGCTGTAGAATGTCCTCTTTGGCCCCTCAGGAATGCAGCGTGGAGCCTGATAGAGGAAAAGGTCAGGGATTTGGGTGGTGGGGGTGGTAGTTCGTGCTGGTGGTTGTTTGGTGGCAACGGGGGGGAGGGGCTTTAACCTGGGACTTACCCTGAGAGAAACTGCCGCCTCCCTATGCCAGAGATGGCCAAGAGCTTGGTCCACGTGCTGGAACTGTTTGTAAAGGCTGTGTTGTGGCTGAAGGGACTTCTGGCTCTGCCCACAGGCCAGCCAGCTGTGTGACTCTGGCCAAGTCATTAGCCTTCCTGGCTTTTTAGTCTTTCCCCCAGTAAGATGGAGCTGAAAGTAATTACCTCCAAGGCCAATTAACCAACCGTTTAGCGTGGCTTGCCTGGAGCTCGGCTGCAGTCCTAGTTTGTTCTGGTTTATGAGTAGTATTAAGGAAGGGAAAGTTGGTTCTGGTCCAGAGACATGCTAACAGGTGGGTGGGAGGTGATTAACCAGGAGAAGCAGAGGGTTCCCAGACTTGCTGAGCGAAGGAACCTCCAGAACACCCAAGGTCCCTTTGCCCACAGGCTGGGGACAGGCAGAGGCCATAAGATAGCACTGTCTGACAGGTATAGGACACATTCTCCTCTGATGACAGCAAGGACCTCTTCTGATGTGTGTACTGGTGAAATTATTCTTTTAAGTATCTTATTTTAGCTCTGTATATACTTATGTAGGTATATATTGTGTGTGCACAGATTCACACAATTGAACCTGTAAGCACAGAGGCCAACACTGAACGTCTTCCTTAGTCGATTTTTTTTCCCCCAACAGGGCCCCTCTGTGCTGACCAGGCTGGCCTTGAACTCACTGAGATCTGAGATCTACCTGCCTCTGCCACTGCCTCTTTAGCACTGGATTGATGGTGGATGCCACTACATCCCACATCTACCTTATATTTTGAGACGGCGGTCTCTCAGTGAGCCTGGAGCTCACTGATTGGCTGGAGTAGCAGGCACCAGGAATCCTGGTACCTTTATCTCCCCAGCTCTGCGATTATAGATGTTGTAAGATGGACAGTGGTGGTGGTCGCCTTTAGTCCCAGCACTCAGTGGTAGAGGCAGGTGGATTTCTGTGAGTTGGAGGGCTCCCTGGCTACACAGTAAGTTCAAGAAAGTCAAGGGTACACACAGAAACCCTGTCTCAAAAACAAACAAACAAACAAACAAACAAAACCAAAACAGGGCTAGAGAGATAAGAATGGTGGCTGCTCTTCCAGAGGCCCTGAGTTCAAATCCCAGCACTCACATGGTGGCTCACAACCATCTGCAGTGGGATCTGGTGCCCTCTTCTGGTGTGCAGGTGTACATGCAGGCAGGATACATAGTAAATAAATAATTTTTTTAAAAAATTTAAAAAAATAGCTAATTAAAAAATGAAACAAAGAAAAAAAAGGAAAGAAAGGAAAAAGAGAGAAAGAAAGAGGAACCGGTGTCACACAATGCCTGGTTCTGACACAGGTGATGGAGACCTAACTCCGGACCCCATATTCTTCAGTAAGCACTTTACCGGCCTGAGCCGTCTCTCCAGCCCAGCAAATGACCTCTTTACTTTTTATCTTTTTAAAAGATTTATTTTTTTTTATTTATATGGGTACACTGTCGCTATCTTCAGACACACCAGAAGAGGGCATCAGATCCCATGACTGATGGTTGTGAGGCACAGTGTGGCTGTTGGGATTTGAACTCAGGACCTCTGGAAGAGCAGTCAGTGCTCTTAACCTCTGAGCCATCTCTCCAGCCCAAATGCCCTCTTTATAAAGCGGCCTTTTGTCCAGAAGCCCTGGAAGCCTTGCTCCTGTGTATCCTGCCTCTCAACAAGTCCACGATGCCACAGAGATCATTCCCTCCCATATACTGTGGGGGAAACTGAGGCCCACAGAAGCTCAGAAATGTGTGGAACTAACGCCATGAACTCTGAGGACCTCATTTGGGGTTTGTGCCTGGACGCGGGACCTTGGTTTGAGGTTTCCCCACCATTCCTGTTAACTCCTTTGCCTGCCTACACAAGACGCAGGCAGGCAGGCAGGCAGGCAGGCAGGCAGGCAGGCAGGCGGTTTCTGAACCACTTGGGCTGTAGGCTCCTTGAGGACAGGTGGGCTTTGACCTGGGGTGGGAGACGTGGGGCCGTGAGAAACTGCGAAGACTCTTCCATACCCAGAATGACCCCTCCTCTAGATGGTGTCAGTGAGATGCTGTGCTGCTGACAACCCTGAGGATGGTAGAGGGAGGAAAGCCAGCAGCCAGCCAGCATCCTGCTCGCCCCACCTGACACCCAGCGTGCCCTGGCTGGCGGCTGCTGTGATTCACCACCTCTGAGCCCCAGTTTCATGTGTAATCAGGAAACGGCTGCTGGAGTGCCTGGGGCGCTTTCTGCTGAGCCCTACACCCTCCCAGAAGCTCAGGGAGAGGCTGAGGAGGGGAGCTGAGGAAGTGGCCAGGAGGCTGGTCCCAAGAATTTGCATAATTTGTTCTTTTCTTTTAGGAGGGTGAGAAATCCCCAGGATTCCATTTCCCTGGAAACCAGCCCACTCCTTATCCATCCACCCTCCGTTGTGCCAGCTGCCAGAGCCTGAGACAAGCGGGGCTTTCCGGAAGCTTCCTGGGAGAGAGACCACTGCTTCTTTTGCTGGGGTCATTATGAGAAGTATGGAAAGTGCTTGGAAGGGCACCTGGTCAGCTTGTTCAGCGGCTGCACGAGATGGTTGGTGGGCACTGTCTTCAGCATACACTGAGATACTGAGTGTGTTTGCCAGCAGCAGCAAAGGTGAAGGGCAGAGTCTGTACAAAGGCCCAGAGTCTGTACAAAGGCTTGGGGCTAGCACCAGAAAGGAATTATGGGGAAGGGGGATTTGAAGGTGCCATTTCCCTTTGGGTGGTCTCCTTGAGGAAGCCGTGGGAGACTTTTGAGCAGGGCTCTTTGGTATATTATGAATGCCAGGACTATGGGATGGTGGCTGCCTGGAGGGACCAGACCAGGCTCAGGGACTAGCGACATGATAGCGCTGGGATCCTGGTGGAAGATGGGGAGATCTGGGGGCCTGAGAGATGGCTCAGTGGGTAAAGCGCTTGGTGCACAAGCATGAGGGCCTGAGTTCTGGATCTCAGAGAAGATGCCAAGCGAAGCAGCGACCCTGTAATGACCCTGTAACTCCAGTGTGGGGAAGTGGGCAATGGTGAATCCTGGGAGGCTCGCTGGCCAGACAGTCCCGTCAGTTGGTGAGCTCCAGGTTCAATGAGAGACCCTGTTCCGAAAAGTGAGGGCTAATGAGATGGCTCAGTGGATAGAAGCTGTCCCTTGATCTCTAGCTATGTGCTGTGGCACCTGCTCTCTTACACACCTGCTCTCTCTTACACACACACACACACACACACACACACACACACACACACACACAGATTGATAGGGAAGGCACTTGGTGCCCACCTCTGGCCTTTACCTGTGCACACAGAGACACCAGTGCACAGCACACAGACACAAAGATGGCGACACCTGAGCTAGGATAGTAGTTCTAGAGTGGAAAGGTCAGGGGTGGGACTTCCGGGAGCACATGGGGGGTGGGGGTGGGGGGCTGACAGGGGAATGAGTGAGTGAGTTCCGTGGCAGGGGAGATGGAGGAGGGTGGACTTATGGAGAGCCAGTAACTCAGAACATGGCAAGATGTTTAGTAGAGGACTTTAATTGTGCGATCAAATATCGGAAGCCTTGGCCATCTTCCCACAGGTAACTGGGGGACAGGTTGGCAGGTAGGCAGGGGGAGATTTTCAGCAGGTGTACTAGTTTCCGCAGGTACTGTAACAAAAAAGCAGGAAGCTGATGGCTGAGTGCAACAGAAAGGGTGTCTTCGGCCTCTGCAGGACAGGAGACTGAGATCAAGGGGTGTGGGACCCCAAAGATTCCAAGAGGATTGATTCTGCCCCTGGCTCCAGGCTGTTTCCTTGTGGCCTTCCCTAGGTCTTCTCTTGTTCTGAGGACACTTAGTGTGTCCAGACGCTAAAGTCACAGTCACAGGTTCCAGACCAAGTGTTGGGGAGCAGGAATATCACAAACTGGCACTCTCCTCTGTTCCCTTCCTCGTGAACTGGTTGGCCCTCAGGCACGGTGGCTACTCTCTGGGCAGAGAAGTGTTCAATTAATTAACTAGCTCATTCATCGCTGTCTGCCTGGGAGCTAGGACCTGGAGGCAGCAGCCTATAGGCTGCGCGCGCCACCGTGTGTCTGTCTTGGAGTATTGCAGGGGGCGGCTCTCAGTCTTTGCATCTATTCTGCACGTGCATATACACATATGTGAGTGTGTATTTATAGAGATTATGTGGGTAACCCCTACAAGCCCCCCTTTCCACGCCGCCTTATAACAACTCTCCCAACAAGAATCCTGACCGTCTTGGACCTTAGTCCGGTTTTGTTCTCTGTGGATGTGAACCACGCTCTAGTTCTGGTTGGTGTCTTGCATTTGGCATCTAGAAGAGCTGCCATAGGTGTGCACTGACGGCCGTAGCTGTATTTGCTAATTGTGTAAGAGTTCCCCCTTTTTCCCATCAGGTTTGCTCTTAGTGGGTATTTGAGTGGCGGCGAGGTGCTGCGTCCTTCGGGGAACGCATGCGCACACTTCTGCTGTGGTTCTGCCGAGAAGTGGGGTTGTTGGGCCTGTGGGGGGAGGGGGGCGCGGGAGCGGCTTTGGTTTCCAGTCTCACCAACAGTTTTCCACACTCTTGGCAACTCTCTATAGTTTCTGCCTTTTCCTCCCTCCCTCCCTTCCTCCTTCTCCTCTCTCTCTCTCTCTCTCTCTCTCTCTCTCTCTCTCTCTCTCTCTCTCTTTTAGGACAGAATGGCTATTGCACTGTGGGCACTTCACACTCTTGAGATGGAAGTTTACTATCCATTTAGAGATTAGGTTTTTCCTCAGATCCATGTAAGTGTGTGTGTGTGTACATGCACACATGCCTGCGCATGTTCATGTGTAGCTGCATGTGTGTGCATTCGTGTGGAGGCCGGGGACAACTTCAGGCTTCATTCCTTAGGCACCGTTCAACCTTCGTCTGAGACAGGGTCTCCTGTTGTTCTGACACTCCAACAAATAGGCTATTAGCTGGCCAGTGGAGCATCGGGCATGTCTGCATCTTTCTGCCTTCTGTCGGGCTACAGCTGGGATTACGAATGCACACCACCATGCCCGGCTTTATTTAGAATGTCAGTTCTGTGGATTGAACCCATCTCTATGCTTGCAAAACAATCACCTTACTGACTGAGCCATCTCTCTATTCCTTCTCTTCCTCCTCATCCTCTTCCTCTTCCTCCTCCTCTTCTTCCTCCTCTTCCTCCTCCTCCTCCTCCTCCTCCTCCTCCTTCTTACTCCTTGTTTTTGGTGTCTTTGAGGCAGAGTTCACATGGCCCAGGCTGGCTTTGAACTCTCTGTGTAGCTGAGGATCATGTTGAACTTTCCCTCCTGCCCCCACCTTGGTATTGGCATTTACAAGGGTTTGAAACCCTTATGTCCATTCAAACCATTCGTGAACCCGTGAACCCCAAAAGACCACCAAGGATCCGATTTTGATGTAACCCATTAGGGTCTTTGTATTCAAGGTCTAGCTTGGGCTCACCGCTGACCCTGACACAGCAGGACAGGAGGGTGAAATCCTGAGCCCAGTTTCAAGTAAGCATTTGAAGAGGCAAGCAAACAAGCAAGGGGGTTTCTAGCCTGGCACACAGCTGGTTGGGGCAGGNGGGGGGGGGGGGCTGTTATGGAAGCTTGTTGTCCTTTAAAATAATTGGCTGCTGCTGGAAGCCAAGCCATGAACTGAACTTCTGCTTTCCGCCTGATTGGTGGTTGTTAGGGAGTGACTTGAAGGTGGAGGCTTGTTAGGGAGTAGCCTGGAAGCTAGTGCTAGGTGTGGGCTTGTTGGTTAACTCAAGTTCAACCTTAAATCAGATTCTCTAAGATGGGTTTGGTCTGGAGCTAGACCGAGATGGTCTGGTCCCTCAAAACCAAGCCTGGTGTAGTCTGTTCTGGAGCTTTGAATGCATGCTAGGTAAGGACTTTACCAACTGAGCCACGTCTCTCATCTTGTTTTTGCTTTTGCTTTTAGTTTTTCTTTTCGAGACAGGGTTTCTCTGTGTAGCCCTGGCTGTCCTGGAACTCACTTTGTAGACCAGGCTGGCCACGAACTCAGAAATCCTCCTGTCTGCCTCCGGAGTGCTGGGATTAAAGGTGTGCGCCAACACTGCCCGGCTTGGTTTTGGTTTTGCACTCACAAGATCAACCCTTAATTTATCTTTACCAGGCATTCCGGGATAGCCACGAGAAGAATAACTGTTGCTAAAATTCATGCCAATGGGAGAAATAAAGTCTATCCCTTCTGTCCAGGTTTCAGTGACAAACTGAGGCACAATTCCACCCGAATTCACTCCGGAGAGTCAATGACTTCATTGGGCTTCCTTACAGAGTGGTTATTTACAGAGGGGTATGGGTGATCCTCCCCAAAAGGCCTTTGCTTGGAAAGCCTTTACCCATCAGGGGTGAGTGCCAGACACCCCATAGCTGCAGAGATGGAGCCCTGTGCTGGATACTTTGATGTCACCTCGACAGGAACTGGAGTCGTTTTGGAAGAAGGAACTTCAGTTGAGAAAATGCCCTACTAGATTGGCCTGCGGTCAAGCCTGTGGTGCATTTTCTTGATTGATGATTGGTATGTGAAGACCTAGCTCATGTTGGGTGATACCACAATTGGGCGAGTGGTCCTGGATGGTATAAGAAAGTAGGCTGAGTGTAAGGCCAAGGTTCAACTCAGGATACCCCCCAAGATCAAGTTCTCAGCAGAAATGAGATTTATTTGACCCAGAGGGACAAAGGACAGGGAATAAGAAACAAAGACAGGAGACAGGGGATGAGGGAGAAGAGAATCGAACAAGGGAGAAAGGTAGGGATAATTTTTCTGGAGTGGGATAAAGGGCTGTCTCAGGATGGGTGAATGGTGGTTTATAAAGGCAAAACAGAAATCCCATGTTAGGATGAGGTGTTTAATTCTAATTGGGCATATTGATTAGGTGAGCGGGGGGGGGGAGGCTTTTGATTGTTGAACTTTAATACTTTGGTAGCTGGAACTTGATAGCCAGCCTAATAAAGGAATAGACAGATGCTGGTGTCTGGCTTTAGGATGTAATCTAACGGTTTTTAGCAAGGCAGAGGGAGTGGAGGAGAAGGGCAAGGCCTGTTAGGGTCATGTTTGCCATGCCTGGGTATGAGTCCCTTCACTGAGCAAGCCACGAGGAGCAAGACTGTAAACAGCACCCCTCACCCCAGGCCTCTGCATCAGCGTCTGCCTCCAGGTTCCTTCCCTGTTTGAGTTTCTGCCCTGATTTCTACCCTGTGGTGTAGAACTGTACGCTGAAATAAACCCTCTCCTCCCCAAGTTGCTTTGGGACTTAGTGTTTTATTACAGGAATAGAGAACCTAATTAAGATAAGCTCCCCTTCCCATAGATAATCTAGCACCTCCCAGGCCACATGCAATAAAGGCAGAGTAACATACAATACGGATTAGCTGGCTACTTAGGTGAGGCTCATGTGAGGGGCTGGAGAGATGGCTCAGTGGTTAAGAGCACTGGCTGCTCTTCCAGAGGTCCTGAGTTCAATTCCCTTCCATGAGGGGGCATAAACAGTCAACAAAGCCTGACTGTGTTAACCCTTTTGCAGTAGGCAAAGCTGAATTCCCCATGATGGTGGTTGCTTGGCTTGGAGAATAGTCACTCAACAACAATGGTTAGTTTTTCAGCCTTTGTAGGAAATCATTACCTCTTCCAAGGTCATGATTCATTTTGCTTTGAATTGTAAGGTTTTGTTGCTTTAAGCATTCAGAATTAGATCTGGAATTTTTTTTTAATTAAAGTTTCTTTTCTTTTTTGTTTTTTGTTTTTGTTCTTTGTTTTTTCGAGACAGGTTTTCTCTGTGTAGTCCTGGCTGTCCTGGAACTCACTCTGTAGACCAGGCTGGCCTCGAACTCAGAAATTTGCCTGCCTCTGCCTCCCAAGTGCTAGGATTACAGGCATGTGCCACCACTGCCTGGCCAGATCTGGAATTTCTGTTCTTGATCGAGTTAGCAAACCTGCCACCCCTCCACCCACCAAGGCATACACCCCCAATTCCCTGGAACCTGTGACTGTCACCTTCCATGCCAAGTCTTTGCAGGTATGATTAAGTTTAGGATCTTGAGATGATCCTGGATTGTCCACATGGGTTCAAGTTCAACCACACGTGTAAGAGAGATACGGGAAAGTACACGTGTACACAATAAACTCATACTCACATACATACGTATGCACACTCACATTTACATGAGAGTGTATATAAAGGAAGTATAAAGTAAATAAAGAAACCTGGATCAATATTTGTAATTCCAGTACCTTGGATGTGGAGGCAGGGGAACTGCTGCAAGCTCAAGGCCAGCGTGGGATACATAATGAGTAACTTGGACGACCTAGAAGAGACCTTTGTTTCTTCTCCTCTTTCTTTCTCTCTATCATTTATTTTGAGACAGGATCTGGAACTCTGATCCTCTTGCCTCCACATCTCTGGTGTCAGGATTACAGCGTGCACTGCCACACCTGGCTCAATACTCTTGTCTTTAGAGGGTTTGCAGACATTGGCCAGCGGGGTCAGCCACTGCCAGAGATGGCTGAGCCAGCCCAGGGTTCTTCCCGGGAGCCTTTGAGGGAGCTTAGCCCTGCAGATGCCTTGACTTGGACCTAAATACAGATTTTTGTCCCCAGAACAATGAGGTAAGATAATTCTATTGTTTTGAAGCTAGCAACTTTGTTTTTTTTTTTCCTTTAAAGATTTATTTATTTTATGTATATGAGTACACTGTAGCTGTCTTCAGACACACCAGAAGAGGGCATCGGATCCCAGTACAGATGGTTGTGAGCCACCATGTGGTTGTTGGGAATTGAACTCAGAACCTCTGGAAGAACAGTCAGTGCTCTTAACTGTCTCTCCAGCCCATAATTTTTCAAAAGACACATTACATTTTACATTTATTTATTTGCGTGAGTGCATTCATATCTACTTGGGATAGGGTCCCACTGTGTAGCCCTGGCTGGCCTGGTGTATGTAGACCACAAAGCACCCACGTGTAGAGGTTGGAATCTGGAATCAGTTCTCTTGTTCACTGTTCCAGTGTGTGTCAGCCTAGGGGTGCTATTGTTTGTTCTTCAGTCCTGGTAAGCTAACAGAGCCAACACACCCTTTTGGTAATTACCCAACTGACCCCACCCTAGGTGCGGAGACCACCTTCCTGAGCCTGTGGCCTTTGTGGTGAATCAAGAGTCAAGTGGCTGGGGTGACCCCATATTCTGTCAGTGCAGACCCTATCATATTCTGGTGGTCTGCACAGTTCTTAATTCTGGCATCGGGGGCTCCTGGGTTTTGTTCTTTGTGTTCGTATTTTATACAAATGGTTTTTTCTTTTTCTCTTGCATTTCTATGGAAACTTTAAAATCAACTTAGATCTCATTTAATTTTATAATGGTAACGTTGGACTTCTTTTTGTTGTTTTGAGATAGGGTCTATGTGGTGGTTTGAATATGCTTGGCCTAAAAGTAGCACTTTCAGGAGGTGTGGCCTTGTTGGAGGAAGCATGTCACTGTGAGAGCGTTGGCTTTGAGACCCTCCTCCTGGCCACATGAGAGCGAGTCTTCTCCTAGTTGCCTTTAGATTAAAATAGAGAACTTACCTTTCCCATCATGATGATAATGGACTGAACCTTTGAAACTATAAGCCAGCCCCCCAAAAAACGTTGTTGTTTGTTTGTTTGTTTGTTTTTATAAGCGTTGCCTTGGGGGCTGGAGAGATGGCTCAGCAGTTAAGAGCACTGACTGCTCTTCCAGAGGTCAATTCCCAGCAACCACAGCAACCACATGGTGGCTCACACCCATCTGAACTGGGATCTGATGCCCTCTTCTGGTGATTTATTTAGGCATTCTATGTAATTGAGTGCTCTATCTTCAGACATAACAGAAGAGGGCATCAGATCTCACTGCAGATGGTTGTGAGCCACCATGTGGTTGCTGGGAATTGAACTCAAGGCCTCTGGAAGAGCAGCCATTGCTCTTAGCTGCCGAGTCATCTTTCCAGCCTCTTGTTTTATTTTTCAAGACAGAGTTTCTCTGTGTAGCCCCAGCTGTCCCAGAACTAGCCCTGTAGACCAGGCTGGCCTCAAACCCAGAGATCCACCAGTCTCTGCCTCCCAAACGCTAGGATTCAAGGCATGCATCACCACTGCCTGGTCTTAGTCAGTTTCTATATGCACAGCCCTGCCTCTTCTGGAACCTTCATATAAACGGAATCCCACACTGTCTATCCTTTTGGCTTGTCTCGCTTAGCAGGGTTTGTAAAGTTAGTCCGAGGTCTCCATGTTGTAGCTTGAATTTGAACTTCAGTCTTACCTACTTACTTTTGAGACAGGCTCTAGTGTAACTCAGCTCAGCTTCAGACTTTTGTACTTGAGGATGACCTTGGGCTTCTGATCCTCAACTTTCTACCTCCTTAGTGCTGAGGTCACGGGCGTGCACCACAATGACCATAGAACTACTTTTATTTTGAAGTACAAGGGATCGAACTCAAGGTTTCCTGCACAGTAGGCAAGCACTCCCCCATCAGAGCCACATCCCTAGCTCCTCATCTTTTTTATGGCTGAATAACGCTGATCTGTTTGCTCATCAGTTACAGACCTGGGAACATTTACACCTAGGGCTGGATGACTGAGCCTGGGGGGTGTGGGGGGTGGGGAGGGTGTCAGGCTGCCTTTCCTCTCTGTTGCTAAGACAAAACCCTGGCTAAAAGCACCCTGGGGGAGAAAGGGTTTGCCTGGCTTACACTTTCAGTCATCAACAAGGGAAGTCAAAGTTCTGCAAAGTGGGAACCTGGAGGCAGGAACTGAAGCACTGGTGGAGGAGGAAGCTGCTTACTGGCTTGCTTTCCTTTACAACCCAGATCCACCTGCCCAGGGTGGCATCAGCTGGGCTCTCCCTATCAGTTAGTGATTAGACACACCCCCAGGACAGTGGCAATTCCTCAATTGAGGTTCTTTCTTGCTAAGTGACTCTAGTTTGTGTCACGTTTACAATCAGCACAATGGGGAAGTGTTTGCTTGGGTATCCTTCGTTCGGCTGGGTGCTGTCCCCCCCACCCCACCCCGTCCGAGTCCTGGGGGACCTTGGGCATGTTAGTGAGGTCTTTCCGTAGAGCTACACCGCTAGCCCTGGAAGGAAACTGAAGAGACATAAGGTAACTCTGTGTTTAAGTTTTTGGGGACCTGCCCAATTTTTCCACAGCAGCCACACATCCCACATTCCTACCTGCAATGGTGAGGTTCTGACTCCTCTTCCTGCCTGCTTTGTTTATCTTTTGGAACAGAGCCACGTGGTGGGTGTGTGCTCAGCGTGGTTCTGTCTGTGTCTTTCCTAGTGACTCACACTCTGTACTGCTTTGTCCTTCTCGCTGTTGAGGGCTTTCTAATCTTTTGTTGATTTAATCTTAGGAAGTTTTTGTTTTTTGTTTTTTTTCTTAATGCTCTCACAACTGATCTCCCCTCCCCCTTTGAGAGAGGGTGCCATTGTACAGCCTTGGCTGGCCTGGAACTCATCAAGCAGACCAGGCTGGTCTCAGACTCACAGAGATCTGCCTGCCTCTGCCTCCCCAGTGCTGGGACGAAATGCACGGGCCACCGAGCCTAGGTTTCTGCTTTTGTGATTCTTTGAGTTTTGCTGTGTTGGACGGAGCCTAAGGACTTGCTCCACCACTGAGTTATGTCTCCACTCTCACTCTTTCTTTTTAAGGTTCTTTTTTTTTTTTTTTTTTTTTTTAAAACAACCTTTTTTTTTTTTTAATTTTCTTTTTTTTTTTAAGTTTTTTTTTTTTTTTTTTTTTTCCTTGAGACAGAGTTTCTCTGTGTAGCCCTGGCTGTCCTGGAACTCACTCTGTAGACCAGGCTGGCCTTGAACTCAGAAATCTGCCTGCCTCTGCCTCCCTAGTGCTGGGATTAAAGGCGTGCGCCACCACTGCCCGGGAAAAGTTCTTTTTAAAAAGGTCTCTCTTTCCAGGTGTCTCTAATTTTGTTTTGTTTTGTTTTGTTTTGTTTTGTTTTGTTTTGTTTTGTTTTTCGAGACAGGGTTTCTCTGTGTAGCTCTGGCCGTCCTGGAACTCACTTTGTAGACCAGGCTGGCCTTGAACTCAGAAATCCGCCTGCCTTTGCCTCCTGAATGCTGGGAATGTCTCTAATTTGTATCAAGCTGACACAAACTAACCAACTTTTGGGGCAGTGGTGGCACAAGCCTTTATTCCCAGCGCTTGGGAGGCAGAGGCAGAGGCAGGCAGAGGCCAGCCTGGGCTATGGGGTGAGTTCCAGGACAGCCAGGGCTACACAGAGAAACCCTGTCTGGGGGGGGGGAGAAGACTTATTATTGTTTTCATTTATGAGTGTGGCTGTCTGTCAGTCTGTCACATGGAGGACAGTGGCTTCAGAGGCCAGGAGAGGGGTCAGAGCCCTCGGAGCTTTTGTGAGCCACCCCATTTGGGTGCTGAGAACTGAACTCAGGTCTTCTGTGTGGATGGCCAGTGCGCTTTGGCACTGAGCTGCCTCTCCAAGTGCTTTTCTTATTTTCTAAAAACAAACAAACAAACAAAACCAACCAAACAAACCAAAGCCAGACTGTTTTAAAAATAGAAACATTAAATTTATAGCAATAGGGTGTGGAAAAGATAGAGTTTCCAGTGTAACTTCTCTCTGAATCAAAGTCCCACACAGAAGGGTGCGCTGGTTTTGAGTGACGCTTGTCCCCACTGGAGTCACCCGACACTGCCAACTCTCCTTCCTCAAACCTCTGGCAGCCCTCATATGGTCCCTAGAGTTTTCCCTCTTCCAGATGTTTTGAGCTAGGATGCTAATAACTTGTAGTGACTTCAAAGCAGCAGGTGGTTTGCTTAAATCTCCTCCACGGCTGGCTGGCTCTAGCTTGGTGTCCCCTTTTCTCACTTGTCTTCTCCCTCACTTCCACCTTTCCTTCCTTCCTTCCTTCCTTCCTTCCTTCCTTCCTTCCTTCCTTCCTTCCTTCCTTCTTCCTCCTCCTCCTCTTCTTCCTCCTCTCTCTTCCTCACTTTCTCTCTCCTGTCTTTGGGGACCAGGTCTCACTACTTAGCACAGGCTGGCTTAGATTGCCTTGACCTTCCTGCCTCCACCTCCCCCAAGAGCTGGATTTAGGGGTGCTGGATTTAGGGGTGCTGGATTTAGGGGTGCTTGATTTAGGGGTATTCATCACCACTCCTGCCTCCTGGCTGCTCATTTCTTTCTGTTTGATTGGTTTGGGGGGACAGGGTGGGGCGTGTCTCATTGGTCTCCAACTCTATGGAGCCAAGGCTAGCCTTGAACTCCTGATCATCTTTCCTCCACCCTTCATCTCCCAAGTGCTGGGAGTATCACCAAGCCTGGCTGGCTTGCTCCAGTTTTAGCACTGAATAACATTTCATTGTCTGGAGGCATCCTGGTTATCCATTCATCTACGAAGGACATTGCGCTCCCTGCAAGCGCTGTGCTCAAGCATTGGCAATGAGGAATAAAACTGAAAGCAGCATTCGTGCAGAATTCTGTGTAGCTGTTTCAGTCCTGGGTAAGTGCCATTGAGCACGGCTGCTGGGCGGCACGGTAAGAGGACATTAGGAGTTAAGCTGGGCTGAGTATCCTTTAATGCCAGAGCATGAGAGACAGAGGCAGGAGGATCTCTGTGAGTTCAAGGTCAGCCTGAGTGCTCGGACAGCCAGGGCTAGGTAGAGAGACCCTGTCTCACAAAAACAAAAGCAATTAATAAATAAAACGGCATGAAGTGTCACATGCCTCTAATTCTAGTACTTGAGAGACTGAGGCAGAAGGATTACCTTGAGTTCAAGGCCTGAGGGGTAGGGGAGCAATCTAGCCAGTAGTAAGTCATCCAGGGCTATAGGACAAGACCCTGCTCAAAACATTACAAAACAAAAAGACCAAAAACAAACAACCACTTAAATAAATAAATAAATATGAAACCCGGAATACACCCCTCCTGGCAAAGCAGCTGTCCTGTGTATTCACCAACAACGCCGTCATTTCCTGTCATTCCTCATTTGATGACAAATGAGATGATGAATGTTGTTGGTGTTTTGGATTTGGGGTTTTTAAAAAGGAGGTTTATTTATTTCCACTTAGGTGCACATGAGTTCATGTGCATGCAGGGGCCCAGGGAGGCTAGAGCCGGGTGTGCTGGTTCCCTCAGAGCTGGTACTCCAGAGAGCTGTGAGTGTTGAGAACCACAAGTGATCTTAGCCACCGGGCTGTCTCTCCAGCCCCAATTCTCCACTTTTGTGTTTGAGACAAGGGCCTCACTGTGTAGCCATGGCTGACCTGAAACTCACTGGATGGATCACACTGGCCTCGAACTCACAGATATCTACAGGCCTCTGCCTCCTAAGTGCCACCACACCCAGCGTGACGTCCACGATTACAGCTGCCTCTCTATTGGTCTCTGGTCACTATCAAGTATTTTTGTTACTGTTTTCCAGAAAAGCTTTTTATATACGTCCCATTATTACTTTTATCTAAAATTATTTTGTTATTATTCTATGTGTACTGCGTTTTGCCTGTGTGTTTGTGTGTATGTCTGTATTTAAAGAGTCTGGAAGAGGGCATTAGATTCCAGAGAACTGGAGTTACAGACAGTTGTGAGCTGCCATGTGGGTGCTGGGAATCAAACCCAGGTCCTCTGGAAGAACAGCTGGTGGTCTGAACCACTGAGCCATTATTATTAATTTAATAATCCAAAAACCACTTCAACATGGTCGAAAAGATATAAAATAAAGCAGAATTAAATCAAGCACTGGCAAGATGTTTTGTGGATCCACACTATCTATTTATTGTATCTGATAGCACTCTACCTGTGATCTTAGCCATGGTGGTTTTATTTTTATTTTTATTTTATTTTATTTTATTTTATGTGTGAGATTTCAAATACCTGGTGTCACCTTTGTGTTAGTTGCTTTCCCTCATGGTAAGACAAAATTCTGTATAAGAGCAACTCAAGAAAGGAGGAAAGAAGGAAGAGAGGGAGGGAGTGGAGGGTGGAAGGAGGAAGGGGGGAGGGAGGAAAGGGGAGGGAGGAGAGGAGAGAGAGAGGAAGGATAGGGGAGGAAGGGAGAAAGGAAGGAAGGAGGGAGGGAAGAGGGACTGTAAACCTGCCCTGCTGGCTAGGTGGTGAACTCAGGCAGCAGGCACGCCTGTGCTATCCTAGGGAACACATGTGCGTTAGAAGTATTTCTTAGAGTCTCTGTGTAGTCTATTAGCACACCACATCCTCCACAGCAAAGAGAATGGCTGGTCTGCAAAAGCATGTCCTGCCAGGGGGAATCGCACCCACTGACTATAGCCAAAGATCCCAGACAGACCAGCTCAGAGTGCTCAGTGCGCTTACAGGAAGAAGCAAACAGGGGAAAGGATCATTGGAGAGAGGATAAGTCATCCAGGGGAGGACCTGGCTGGGAGGGAGCCTGTGGGAAGCTGCTGAAGTCACTGGAACCTGACCCAGGCTGGTGGTGGCTTTGCTAGGAGCACCAGGTAAAGTTCTCCAGCGATACCCGCCTCACCCCACCCCACCCCCTGGAGATCTGTGGAGTTTACTGACTGGTATTGTGTTGTTTGCTTGTTTGAGACTGGTTCCTGCCTTAGGCTGGCCTGGAATTCATTCTGTAGCTCAGGATGGCAGTCCTCCTGCCTCAGCCTTCAGCCTCAGAGCTGGTAACAGGTGTGTGTGTGTGTGTGTGTGTGTGTGTGTGTGTGTGTGTG
>NC_034606.1:43955254-43957269 GCF_900095145.1 Mus pahari | reverse complement strand
AGAGAGAGAGAGAGAGAGAGAGAGAGAGAGAGAGAGAGAGAGAGAGAGAGTGTTTTGGTTCTCTTCTTTTATTATGCGTGTCCTGGGGATTGAAATCAGTCATCAGGCTTAGTGACAAGTGCCTGTACCTGTAGGGACATCTCATTGACCCCTTTACAGTGTTTTTCTAAATAAAAGGGAGGAGAAAAAGGTCTCAGACATAAAGCCACCCCCCCATCCCGAAGCGCTCCCCCCCCCCAGCCTACCCTCAGAGAGTCATTGACCAACACTTACCCTGTTTATCTCCAGGGATGGAATGAGTTTCCTGAACGGACCCAGTGTCTTATCCTTCCAGGACCCTCTCCACCACCTACACCAGCGGTCCTCAACCTTCCTAATGCTGCGACACTTTAAGATAGCTTCTCACACTGCGGTGATCCTCAACCACAAGAGAGATTATTTTTGTTGCTACCTCATAGATGTAATGTTGCTACTGTTATGAGCCGTAATGTAAATATCTGATAGGCAACCCCGATGGGGTCTCGAGCCACAGGTTGAGGAGACCCTGTTGTCCCCTCCCCCAAGCCCAGGCACCCTTGTGACGGCTGTGACCCACATTGTGGAAGTGACACTGGCTGACTTCCAAGAGGGTAGATCACAAAAGGGGTGGTGGCTTCCTCTGGATGTCTCTGACATACGTATTTGAAACCGTGCTATAGGAAGCTGATGGTTCCGAGGCCACCATGCCATGGAGACCAAGCCGTAGCACCTTGGAGTGAGCAGCCCCAGCTGTCCCAACCCATGACCCGCACGACTCTGCTATCCTGCCAGATCCTATCCCACACAGACCCCGGAGCTCACTCAACACTCCAGCCTCCGGTTGCTCCGTCCTGGAGTGGGCCGCTACACAGAGGCATTCCGCAGAAACACCTGGCCGGCTTCTTCCTCAGGGTCCTTTCTGCTCTACCCTGCCAGCCACACCAACGTGCCCGTTTCCCCATTGCATAAATGCCCCCCTTCCAGGTTGCAGCAATCGGCTCATTCTTTCAGTCCAGATGTTGCCACACCTTCTCCAGGAAGCCTCCTTCAGCTTGCTGTGCCCAGCAGTGGCAGGGGCAAACCATGACTAGGTTCAAATCTTAGGCTACCCACTTCCCAGTTGGGTTCTTGGGCAGGGTACATGACTCAGCCTCAGACTCCTCGCATTTAAAGTCCAGGTGGTTACAGTGACTATTTCACACGGGGACTAAAAGGATCACATTACGGGAAATGCTCAAACTGTCCCAGCCACAAGAACTCTCTGGAATGTTGGCAGCTATTGTCCCAGGTCTCAGGGGCCTTGTCCTGTGATCTCCAGAGTCCCATTCACTGGTGACTTAATGATACTCTCCATTCATTTGTTCATTCTTTTCACACACAGTTAGCTGGGCTCAACTGGAGGCTAGCAGGAGTCTGCCACATTCACCCATCCAGTCTGTCTCTGTGGATGAGCCCGGCTACAGGGAAGCAGTGATGGGGGAGCCCCCCGCCCCCCAGTCTTTACCATCAAGGGCCTATGTTCTCTGGGGACTGTATCAGATGGACACAGAAAAGAGTTGGCAGGCTTTGATGGGAGCACCACGATGTGATGGGGGTGCAAATGGAGAAAGAATTGAGTATCCATCCTTCTTTCTAATGGGAGGTGGGGGGGCAGATGTGCAAAGAGAACCGAGGAGGGGTGCATGGGAGCCAGAGATGAGGAGGCTGGGAGGAATGTGGCAGACAGAGTCAGAGTGGATGGAGGTCTCTGTAGGCAAGCTGGGTGGATGAGCAAGGCCTCAGGCCATTTGCATTGCCAATTTCCTGAGAGCTCCCAGCAGGTAGAGGCTTGGAGATTACATCACTACACAGCGAGCCTTTCCTATTTCCGGGTTCTCTTCCTTCCCTCTCTTTCTTTTTTCTTTCTTTCTCTTTCTTTCTTCCTTTCTTTTTTCTTTCTCCCTTCCTTCCTTCCTTCCTTCCTTCCTTCCTTCCTTCCTTCCTTCCTTCCTTCCTTC
>NC_034606.1:43953028-43955129 GCF_900095145.1 Mus pahari | reverse complement strand
TGTAATCCCAGCACTTGGTGGGCTGAGGTAACAGGACTGCAGTAAGTCTAAGTAAGGGCAGTCTTGTCTCTAAGCCATGCCCTGACCCCCCCCCCCAAAAAAAAAAAAAAAAAAAAACAACAACAAAAAAAAAAAAACAAAGCAAAAGAAGGGGCTGGAGAGATGATTCACTGGCTAAGAGCGCTTGTTGCTATTGGAGGGGGCCCGGGTTCGGGTCCCAGCTCCTGCACTGGGTGGCTCACTGTTGCTTATAGCTGTAACTCTAGGGGCTTTGACGAACAGGTAGAGAAGATGAGATCGAAAAAGGAGAAGCGAGTCCCTCAAAGTCAAGGAGCACACAGGGCGCTGACAGCCTCTCTCTTCCAGCCTAGGAAGCTCTTTCTACCGGGAACTACTGCTGTGAACATCGGGCCCTGGCTGAGATAGTGGCTCTGCCCGGGGCACCATTTCTTACTTGGGGCAGCACCAGGCCTGCGTTCAGGTTGCTGAGACAGAGGGTTCTGGACTTGGCACGGGGCCAGCTGCTGAACCCATCTGTGTCACACCACCTCAAGTGACTTATTCACCAGCCTTCCTGGCAGGAGTGGCTCTCAGCTCACCATCTCCTCCAGGGGCAGGGGTTGGTGGGATGCTGTGAATCATGGTTGGCAGGGGCAGGGGGGGTGAAGGCAAGGAGGATCCATGGCCTGTGATGGTGCAAGCTGAAGCAAGCAGGAAGCCTGGTCCTTTCCGAAGCATTAGGTGAGGCCTCAGGCTGCTTCTGCACTGGCTGTTCCTTCTGCCCACTCCACCCTTCCCTCTCTCCTCCTCCTCCTCCTCCTCAGCTGGGCTTTCTGATGCCCCTGGGCAGTGATGAGGATTTCTTCAGCAGTGGGTGCAGAGGGCTTTTCTCTCAGGGTCTTGAGGGCATCAGATGGGGCAGGGTACAGAGAGGTGAGACAGGACAGGAGGTCACAGCCACACCCCTACACACATACACTTGAGCCCAAACACCTGTGCACGCAAACCTCAGGAAATCTGTGAGCAAGAGACAGGAGGTCCCTGACCTGCGGTTTGTGTCACTGATCTGAGGCTCTGAGCCGACTGATCCTACACGGTGCACATGCGTAACGTGTTGGTATATAAATGGTCACGGACTTTGTGCTAAGTGCTACCTCGGAGTCACCAGATACATCCATCGTTGCCTACTGTTTAGCCCAGGTCACAGAGGAGGTGGGATGGGGGCTGGGCTTCAGATCCAGACCTTTGTGATACCAGGTAGGGCAGGCAGCACCAGGAACCCTGCCAGCCCCTGGGGGCAGTAACTCATAGGCAGGTCCCCACATCTCTTCTTGCACCCCTCCCTTTTCAGCTGACTCAGCCAGCCGGTCCAGGTTTCAGGGCCTTTCTCTGGAATTCTGGCCCCCAGGCAGTGCTCTTGGCCACCTTCTCTTGTAGGCAGGGCACACCCTCCATAGAGATGCTACACCATCTGCACTCTGTCTTCAAGCTCTTCTCTGCTGCAGGTTTGTTAGCTTGAGCATCATGAAGCATCTCTTCCAACCACCCTGGGAGAAGAGGCGGCACACACAGGACCCCTGAGGATGCTGGGTGGTACAGCCTAGGGAAAGGAGGTCCAGCCCAGCCTCAGTATTGTCTCTCAGGAACTGTCTAGTCTCAATCCATTGCCTTATTTGTCCCTCCCAGTTCATGCCCCACCCAAGGCCAGGTGGGCACAGATCTCTCTCATTGGCTGAAACTAGAATGAGTCACTATTTCTGTTCCCTGCTGCCAAGCTTCTGGGGATGGCCAACGGGGTTGGGGGAGGGGGAGCGGTGGTGGTGGTGGTGGTTGGCCCCAGGCCACCTCACACACACCCACACCCCTCCTCCCATCTGTCTGTCTGTCTCTCAGCTCTCCAGGAGACTCAAATTCCTGGGATGCCATCAGAGGTCTTCATAGAGGAAGGAGAAGGTGCTGGGGCCCAGGCAGCCTTAAGAAATGGGAATTAAGGAGGCAGAGGTAGGCGGATTTCTGAGTTCGAGGCCAGCCTGGTCTACAGAGTGAGTTCCAGGACAGCCAGGGCTACACAGAGAAACCCTGTCTCGAAAGACCAAAAAAG
>NC_034606.1:43946050-43951050 GCF_900095145.1 Mus pahari | reverse complement strand
CCTCGAACTCAGAAATTCGCCTGCCTCTGCCTCCCGAGTGCTGGGATCCACGCTCCAGCCTCTATAGCTTCTTTAGGAGCAGGCTCTGGGACCTGCTGTGACTCTGTGACACCGCTCCCCCCCCCCCCAAGTCTGTTAGCTTACAAGCTAATTCCTAGTTTCAGTGCCAGATCCCTGGCCCTGTTTTTGACTCTGATGAGAGAATAATTAACTAAAGACTCATTTTCCAGGGTTTCCTTCCCATTCTCCCGGCCAAGTGAAAATATTCACAGGGCTGCGGTAGGGTGGGGCCGCTCCTTGAGGGAGGAGCTGCTCCCTGTGAGAGCCAGAGTCAGGGTATCAGGGCCAGCAGAGGAGAGGTGCCCTTAGGAGGGAGCCTGGTGTGAACCACGGAGTCTGGGGAGGGGAGAGGGGCCAGGGCGAGTCCAGGGTGTGGCAAACTCTTGCTCTCTCTGGGCCCCTGCTTCCTCCTTTGTCAACGGATAGGTCTGCACCAGAATTCAGTCCTTTCTAGAAGGCTGCTTCTGCTGGTGAACTGGTGATCCTCCAAAGAAAACCAAGTCAGCAAAAGTCTGTGGTTCTTCAAGGCTGGGAAAGGAACTAGGTTATGTAGGTAAACTAGTTTCTTTACTGCAGAGGCTGTTCAGGGGTTGTGGTCAACCTTGTTTCCTTGGGCGAGTGATGTATCTAATTCGGAAAGTATGGGTGCCTCTGGGGACCTACACATCTTTGCGGATCCTCTGTGTCCTCTTAAACCTGTTCTCGCCACCCCGAGGGCACTTTCCAGCGCCCAGAGAGCAGCTAGCACGTGAGTTCAGGACCTTATTGTGGGAGTATTAGTCTCCAAGGCGGAGGGGAGTTTTGAGGCTGCTTTTTCAAATGTAAATGATTTTAACCACACTCCCCTCCCCTCCCCCCCAGTATCTCTTGGACCGTGGTCTGAAGGAACGGCCATTCTGAAATGCAAGCATCCTGGTCCCCATGCGCCGTCAACTTGACCCAGGAATGAAAGTGCAGTGAGTCTGGAAGCCTGCAGGGACAGACTCCCTTCTTTGGAAAGGTGCCCATGACCCCTCCCCTCTGCTGCCCACACAGGCTGTCCTGGGCTTGGTGAAAGATGCGAGCTCTTGGCAGTGTGTTCGGGAACACTGAGACTGTGGAGGGGCAATTGTCCAGGTCACCGGCAGATAAGAGGCCGGGAACAGGATGCAATGAATCCAAAGCTGAGACACACACAGAGACCCGGGGCTTTCAAGTGCCTAGACACAGGGTGTTTGTGGGAGGGAGGGGCATGTGAGTCGTCTGTCTCCGGTCGAAGTCCTGCTCAACACTTGTAAGGCCATTATCCCAGAACATGGACACGTGTGGAAGTTCTGCTAGCTTCTGAGGCCCTGTCCCACACTTTACAGATATTTCCTGAAAGACAGACATGGATTATGTCCAGGTATGTGACTTCCAGCAGAGTGAATATACCTACCATTCGAATTGAAGTGGGAATGATGAGGGTCTGGGTCCGAGCCCAGAGCTCGCTAAGTTGATGTGACTTGTTGATTGCAGGGCATGTGTGGCTGGCTAGTGGAGCGGACACTTGTCGCGTTCAGGGCTCCGGGTGGCCAGCTTCACCACCCGGGCTTGTGGAGGGTTCAGGCTAGTGTTGCGCTCATGGTGAGGGGCAAGGTGAGCAGCGGCGGCGGCTGTGGCAGTGGCCCTGGCGGTGGCGCGCGGGGTGTGGGCGCGCGCGTGGCGGCCCCGCCCCGTCGGGGGCCGGGCAGGTGTGGGAGGGCCGTGCGGACCCCGCCAGGACTGGCCCGGAGAGCCGGCGGGAAACAGGAAGCGGGGGTGGGGGGGTGGGGAGGCGCGGCTGGCCCGCAGAGCGGCCGGGAGGACGACCGGAGCGCAGCGGGGCGCGGGCAATGTTGGGTGGCCCTGGCGGCCGCGGGGCTGGGGGCGGAGCCAATGACCCCGAGGGCACCGCCCCGTCGCGCCTCCGGAGCCGTCGGCCGAGCACGGAGCCCGGAGCCCAGGGCAGTTGCAGCGCCCGTGGTGAGTGCGGGGAGGACACGGGCGGGACAGCAGCGTGGGGACGTGAAAGGACGCTGACGGGACGCCCGGGAGGACGCGGGCGCCGCGCGGGGACCCGGGAGGGTGCAGGCGGAGCAGCTTGGGATCCGGGGAAGACGGAGCCCGACAGCGCCGGGATCCGCGGGCGACGCCCAGGTGCGGGGACCGCGGCTCCCTGCCCACCGTGCTTGTCGCCCGCAGGCTCGGAGGACGCGGCCATGCAGGGCCGGGCGGACGCGGGCGAGGCCGACGAGGAGGCTGGGGCGGGTTCAGGGTCGGAGGCCGAAGAGGACGCGCTGTGGGAGCGGATCGAGGGCGTCCGGCACCGACTGACGCGCGCCCTGAACCCGGCCAAGCTCACGCCGTATCTGCGCCAGTGTCGAGTCCTGGACGAACAGGACGAGGAGGAGGTGCTCAGCACCTACCGTTTCCCGTGCCGCGCTAACCGTACCGGTGAGCCCGCCGCCGCCAGGGGTTTCCTCTCCCTTCCTAGGCCCGCTCCAGAGCAGACAGCTGGATGTGGTTGCCGGTGCCGATGGCGACCCCTGTGGGATCTTTACTGTGCTCTTTGACCTCTCTGGTTCTCTCTGTCCCATTTGTGTGGAAACCGTACCCCTTAAAGAATCAGTTTTTCTCAAGAGCTCAAATCCAGGCTCAGTTCTCCGAGGCTCCTCCCCCACTGGGCGTCTTTGTACCAGGACTGTCAGGGGGGCTTAGGAGTCTCAGGGAACTTAAGTCAATGTGAGCATTTTGCCTGGGGAACGTAGGCATCCGATGCCCCCGGGGAAGCGTAGTGTGTGTGTGTGTGTGTGTGTGTGTCTGTGTAGGGGTTGCTGGGGACCTGCTCCAGGTGCAGGTGCTGTGGGGAGGGTCTGGTGTCCCTAGCCAGGGCCGACTGAGCTTTGCTCCCTGATGTGTTGGGACAGGCCCCTGTGTGTGTCACAGCCCAAAAATCTGGGGAACGTAGGCCCTGGAGCATTGTGGGGGTGGAGAGCAGGGGCACTGGGGGAAGCCCTCATCCTGACCCCTGTCACAACCTTTACCCTCAGGGCGCCTCATAGACATTTTACGCTGCCGGGGCAAGAGGGGCTTCGAGGCTTTCCTGGAAGCCCTGGAATTCTACTACCCAGAACACTTCACGCTGCTCACTGGCCAGGAACCTGCCCAACGCTGCTCCATGATCCTTGGTGAGCAATCTCAGTGGGTGCCCCATCCTTGCTGCCAGAGCAGAAGTTTCTTATCCTAACTGCACTGGGGTGGTGGTGGTGTCTGTTCTTACTATACCCATTGGACAGATGAAGAAACTGAGGCACTGACTGCAGAAGTTTACCCAGGGCCCCAGAGTTCAGAGTCAGTGTGCTTAACTTGACTTTCTCTCTCTTAAGCATCTGTATGAATGGGATGGCTAGTTTCTCATGTAAACGTTCAAGACTGAATGAGATGGCTCAGTAGATAAAGAAGCAAACCTGGCCACCTGAGTTCAACCCCCGGGACCCACACAGTAGGAGAGACCCGACTCCTGAACGTTATCCTCTGTGTTCCACATAGATGCTTCCCTCCCCCAAATAAATAAATGAATAAATAAATAAACAAATAATAAGAAATGTTAAGTCCAGGGTGCTGGTGCTCGACTGTAATACCACTCAGGACACAGAGGCAAGACCAGGTTTAAGGCCAGCCCAGGCTACATAGTGAGTGATAAGCCAGCCAGTTTTGATACCTATCTAGACCTTGTGAGTTTTGTTTTTTGGGTCAGTGGACAAGGCTGCTTGTCCTGAGCAGTTACTCAGGATCTGATTCCACTTGTTTGAAGACACAGCATAGTTAATGTGTTTTCGTGAACCTGTCTCCTAACTCATTGGTGGAGTCCCTTGAGGGTGGACAACCAGATCCTTTCAGGTTTTGTGACATTCGCTCCTCCCAGGGGGCAGCTCTCCTCCCTGGGGGCAGCTCTGAGTGGTTCTCCTCTGAGCTGGGAGTTTCTGAAGTGGAGCTTCTCAAGGGATATATACATTGTAAGTGTCTTATGACCATAGCTCCCCCCCAGCAGAGTGTGTGGGTCTGTTTTGATTTATGAATCCTGAGCCTGATCTTGAAACATCTCTACCAGATAGCTCTGTAAAAATCAGGTTTCAAGTTTGCATCTTCTGGGGTTTCTTTTGGTTTTTTTTTTTTAGAGACATGGTTTCTCTGTATAGCCTTGGCTGTCCTGGAACTCACTCTGTAGACCAGGTTGGCCTGGAACTCAGAAATCCACCTGCCTCTGCCTCCCAAGTGATAGGGTGAAAGGCATATGCCACCACCACCCATCCAGCTCTGTACTTCCTAAGTGATGTAGTTCATAGCTTACTACTTAGTGAACAGTGGGTAAACAGATGGGTAGAGTGTGTTTACTATCCAGTGTCAGGAAGTTTAAATAAGTCGATACAGTGTCTAGTATAAAGAAGGAAGCTAACGAACATTGGCTACTGGTATTACTGGTATTGTTGGTGGATGAAACATGTGTTTGGTTTTTGTCTCATGTTTGTGCTTAGTTTGCTTTTCTTGTTGTTTTATAGGAACTCTTTATGTATTATGGTTTTGAGTCCCATTATAGTTTTTTCCTACAGTTTTTGTTTGTTTGTTTGTTTGTTTGCTTGCTTGCTTGCTTGTCCCTTAACTTTGTTACCTCTTTTACTAAAAAACTTTTCAAGACTTTTGTTTTGCTTTTGGATTTTGAGACAGGGTTTCTCTGTGTAGCCATGGCTATCCAGAACCTTGCTCTGTAGAGAAGGTTGGCTTCAAATTTAAAGATCCACTTGCTTCTGCTTCAGGAGTGCTGGGTTTGAAGGTGTGTGCCACTGCTGCCTGGCCTGGCCAGCTTTTTTCCCTTCTTGTTCTTGTACTTGTTCTTCTGTTCTTGTTTTCCTCCTCTTCCTCCTCCTCCTCCTCCTCCTCCT